>NC_057799.1:273252588-273426156 GCF_018294505.1 Triticum aestivum | reverse complement strand
AGGAGGTGGGAGGACGTCCCAAGGCAGCCTAAAACCAACCCTAGGTCGTACAAGGCTCATGGGCCCAAGTGGAGGTGATGCAACACCTTTGGACTTGTAGTTTGACTCGGATTCTGGTGCAACGTCAGATTGTTTCGACCATAACTCAATTCTCCGGACGAATTTAAAGGTGAATCCAATTGGGTTGGAAAGAGCACGAAATCTAGTTTCCAACAAAAAAAGAATCACCCAATTCGGAGTCCGTATGAAAAAGTTGTTGGCGTTTTGAGTCAGGTATGTCTGTGCAGTCAGAATCTGAATCCAGAACGTGAGAGACTTGGACTCTTTCTTCTCTTGGCCCAAAAGTGACGTGAGAGGACTTTTTGAACAGAACCTAAACTTCTCCTTTTCCCCTATCTTCATATGTGGATTGTACAAATGTCCCATACACCTGCAATTAGACAAAACACAAAAGTGTGTGAAGTATTTTTGTTCTGGATAACATAAATAGATTATTGAATAGTTTGCACTAGAAATCACCTGACAAATATGCATGTATGCAATATTTTTGGTCGTATCCAAGGTAATCATGTCCTCATCACACAAACACTAATTAAAACATAAAAACACATCTAACCAGAGGCTAGATCAAATATTTATTCCTAAACAGAAGCAAAAAGCAAAAAACTAAAAATAAAATTGGGTTGCCTCCCAACAAGCGCTATCGTTTAACGCCCCTAGTTAGGCATAAAAGCAAGGATAGAACTAGGTATTGCCATATTTGGTAGGCAATCCATAAGTGGCTCTCATGATAGATTCATATGGTAATTTTATTTTCTTTCTAGGAAAATGTTTCATGCCTTTCCTTAATGGAAATTGGAATCTAATATTTCCTTCCTTCATATCAATAATTGCACCAATCGTTCTAAGGAAAGGTCTACCAAGAATAATAGGACATGAAGGATTGCAATCTATGTCAAGAACAATAAAATCTACGGGCACATAATTCCTATTTGCAACAATAATAACATCCTTAAATCTTCCCATAGGTTTCTTAATGGTGTAATCCGCAAGGTGCAAGTTTAAAGAGCAATCATCAAAATCACGGAAACCTAGCAACTCGCACAAAGTCTTTGGAATCGTGGAAACACTAGCACCCAAATCACACAAAGCGTAGCATTCATGATCTTTAATTTTAATCTTAATAGTAGGTTCCCACTCATCATAAAGTTTTCTAGGGATAGAAACTTCTAACTCAAGTTTTTCTTCATAAGATTGCATCAAAGCATCAACGATATGTTTAGTAAAAGCTTTATGTTGACTATAAGCATGTGGAGAATTTAGCACGGATTGCAACAAGGAAATACAATCTATCAAAGAGCAATTATCATAATTAAATTCCTTGAAATCCCAAATAGTGGGTTCATTAATATCTAAAGTTTTGATCTCTTCAATCCCACATTTACCAATTTTGCATCAAGATCTAAAACTCCGAATTTTTTTGGAACTCCTAGGTAAAGGTGGATCATATTCAGTCCCAGCATTATCAAGATTCATATTGCAAAACAAAGATTTAATAGGGGACACATCAATAACTATTAGATCTTCATCTTTATTTTCATTGAAACTAGAAGAACATGCTTTCACAAAGCAATCTTTCTTAGCACGCATCCCAGCGGTTCTTTCTTTGCACTCATCAATGGAAATTCTCATAGCTTTTAGAGACTCATTGATATCATGCTTAGGTGTAATAGATCTAAGTTTAAAAGAATCAACATCAAGAGAAATTCTATCAACGTTCCTAGCCAATTCATCAACTTTAAGCAATTTTTCTTCAAACAAAGCATTGAAATTCTTTTGCGAATTCATAAACTCCTTAACACTAGTCTCAAATTCAGAAGGCATGTTATTAAAATTTCCATAAGAATTGTTGTAGGAATTACCATAATTATTAGAGGAATTACTAGGGTACGGCCTAGGATTAAATTTTCCTCTATACGCATTGTTACCAAAATTATTCCTACCAACAAAATTCACATCCATAGATTCATTATTATTCTCAATCAAAGTTGACAAAGGCAAATCATTAGGATCAGAAGAAACACTTTTAATAGCAAATAATTTCATAAGTTCATCCATCTTTCCACTCAAAACAGTAATTTCTTCTATCGCATGCACTTTTTTATTAGTAGATCTTTCAGTTTGCCATTGAGAATAATTAACCATAATATTATCTAGGAGTTTAGTAGCTTCTCCTAAAGTGATTTACATAAAAGTGCCTCCCGCGGCCGAATCTAAAAGATTTCTAGAAGCAAAATTCAACCCGGCATAAAAATTTTGTATGATCATCCATAAATTCAAACCATGTGTAGGACAATTACGTATCATTAATTTCATCCTCTCCCAAGCTTGTGCAACATGTTCATGATCAAGTTGCTTAAAATTCATAATATCTTTTCCAAGAGAGATGATCTTAGCGGGAGGAAAATACTTAGAGATAAAAGCATCTTTGCACTTATTCCAAGAATCAATACTATTTTTAGGCAAAGACGAAAACCAAGCTTTAGCACAATCTCTAAGCAAAAAAGGAAATAGCTTCAATTTAACAATATCATTATCCACATCTTTCTACTTTTGCATATCACACAAATCAACGAAGCTATTAAGATGGGTAGCGACATCTTCACTAGGAGGGCCGGCGAATTGATCTTTCATGAAAAGATTCAACAAAGCAGCATTGATTCATAAGATTCAATATCGGTAAGAGGAGCAATCGGAGTGCTAAGAAAATCATTGTTGTTGGCATTGGTGAAGTCACACAATTTAGTATTGTTTTGAGCCACAGTGACAAACAAGAAATCCAACACACGAGCAAACAAGAAGCAAGCGAAAAAGAGGTGAACGGAAAAGACAGGGCGAATAAAATGGCAAGGGTGAAGTGGGGGAGAGGAAAACGAGAGTGATGCGGAGCATCCCACGTTCATCCCTATGTACACTCCGACTACTCTCCAAACCCCAAGAGGACCTACGATGAGACCTCGACCATACGCCTTTGGACACAAGGTGAACTCACTCCTCTTCAAACCATCACTTTCCTCATGTGAGACATGGCTACTACCTCATGCATGGACCTTTTATATACTCAGGTACAACCGAGACGACCATGGAGGATCCAAGGTCCAAGGCCAAGCATGGAAGAGGAGAAGGAAGAAGAAGCTGGGACAAGCTTCTGGAAAGCCCGGAACTTCCGGTCCCCGGAGTCCAGGCCAGCCCCGAGCGCGCCAACTCTCTAGATAGCCCGAAACCCGGCCGGAACCTGCTCGGAACTTCCGGAGCTCGGAACTTCTGGCCCTGCCCGGAACTTCCGGCCTGCCTGCATGCAAATACTCGGGCCGAAGCCCATGTAACCCTTTCCCACTTACCCCTTCGTGGCTTAGACTATAAATAGACCACCCCCTCCTCCTAGTTAGGGTTAGCATTGGTTTAGCTCATAGTTGAGATAGAGCTTTGCTCATCCATTACAGATCTACTCCACGAGAGAGACCGCGGACCCTCTACGGAGAAGATCCCCTTGGATTCAAGACCCCCTCTTGGGTGGCCCCATCAAGACCTCCTCACGGAGAAGAACAGGTTACCCTATGTATCGTCCCTTGTTGATCGTGGATCGTGTATCTCTTTTGTGTTCTTGGATCTAGCGCATGTGTGATCATATTCGTGTTGGTTGAGTGTTTCTCTTGTTTTCCCCCGTGATTTCCCTCGTGTTCTTCCGCGTGTTCTTCGTGTTCCTCGTAGGGATCCTCTCCAAACGTGAAAGATCGGCCCATAGGGTTCCGCCCTACATCATCTTGGTATCATGAGCCACGTTGATCACGGTTGTGGAGCCCCTACCCTTTGTTTTCTAGCTTGATTTTGTTGATTTCGTCCTAAACCCGAAAATCCCCACCAAAAATAGCCCCCAATTTTTTTGTGATTTGTTGGTTTTGATGATGTTTTGTTGATTTTGATCCATGGATTCGTTGTGTTTCAAGTGGATCTAGCCTTCCCCATCTTTTCCCCCATTTCCATCCACGAAATCTTCTCAATTCTGCCCCAGGAAATCGTGTTTTTCCGCCCCCGTTCTCAGATCTGGAATTTAGGGTTCGTCCCGGAAGAAATTCCACGACCCCCGGAACTTTCGGACTCCCCCGGAACTTCCGTCCCAGCCCCGGAACTTCCGGGCTAAGCAGAAAGTTCACCCCAAAAATCCCCAGACTCTCCGCACTTTCTCCGCGACCCCCAGAACTTCCGGAGCCCGGAACTTCCGGCCCTAACCCCGGAACTTCCGGCCTAACCCGAAACATTGCACAGAATTTCAGCATCAGCCTTCTTCACCGTTTTCATCACAACTTTTCGCTCCGTACTCCGATTTGAGTGTTCTTTGGCTCGTTTGGAAGATATCGACGTGCCCAAGGTCCTCACCTTGGTTTCATCACCTTTTTCCACCATCAAATTTTTGGTACTTTGGCATCTTTGCCTAGGGCACCATATCATCCGCATAACCACCATAGCCTTCCACAACCTAACCAATTTTGTTCCCCATTGCATATGTGGTAGTTTGAGTAGTGACTTGAGTCTCCTAAGGTGTTTAGGCTACTAAGGGACGGTTGCTTCCTCATCAACCATCACCTCCATAACTTCCGCATAGGCTTGCCCACCATACACTTCCGCCACCCCAACTTTACCCAATCTTGTTGTGTTGAGAGTTGTGTCTCCTAAGGTGTTTCGGCTACTTAGGGACCGTGCTACCAACTCCGACACCGTGTATAGCCCATCATTCCACTTCCGCATTGCCAAGTGCACACTACCACCGCTTTCCGCTACCACCATTTGACTTTTGTCCTTGAGATTTTGAGTTGTGGTTTTTCCGTTTCCTAAGGTGTTTCGGTTACTTAGGGACGAGTCTCCATCATCTTGGTATCTACATCAAGAACACCGCCACTCATCATCGCAAAGGATGGTAACCTCGACGACACCATTGTATATTCCCCTTGCAATTGCATTGATAACCCCTAGCCCATTTTGCGTCACTTGCCTATCGGGACTAGCCATTAGAGTATTGCCCGGCAACGTTACTTGTGCACATTAGTGATCCACCCTTTCATTGCATACATACCATATCATATTTGTATCATCATATAGTCCCTTGTGTCACAAGATTGTTCCCGCATATACACAATTGCTATCTTGGTCTGTGCATTTCGCATTGTGGCCATAAAAAATTAAGCTTTTAAGCAAAAAGAGAAAGAGCAAAGAAGCTTGTAAGCAAGTGCCATAGCACCATACCACATTGCACATAAGATTGTCATATCCGATCATCTTGGATCATCTTGAGAAACACCGCGAACCATACATACATAGCATACTTGGGATAGAAAGTTTATCCATTTTGCATCTTATAGGTTGTGCACAAGTGTCGTATCCGCCTATTGAGCAATCGTGCTAGCATCTCTCTTGAGTTATGCAACATGAGCGTTTTTCGTGGACTCCACATTTTGTGCTCATTCCTTGGTTGCACGACCCCATTTATCTATCCGTGTGTGTGTTTCTGTGTGCCACATATTGCTATTGGTCTACTTGTTACATTTGCGAATTTGTGAATCTCTTTCAACATTATTGACTCTTGCTAACATTTTTGCATCAAATTTTTGTGCCACTATCCTCACCGAGCTCCACCATAAGCCTTATTTGTGTAGGTGTGAGAAACCGACAAGAATTGGTACCAATTGTGCTATTTACTTGTTACACATTGAGTGATCATTGATCCATTTTCAACATCGGTCAAGGTACATTTGGTATAAGTTCTTCTCTTTCTCCCACTCATATTTGCTCGAGTCTTGTGATGGATAGGCAAGGCATTTCATCTCCGGTCTTCGACAACAACGACGGCGCGAACAACTACATCACCAAAGCATCCATCTTCGATCTACAGCGACAAATGCAAGGCACACAATCTACCTTGCGAGAGCGCCTTGACAACCTCGCCATCGACATACACCACTCCGAAGCAAGGAAAAGGGACTACATCTACACCAAGTTGGGCGAGCTAAAGGATCAACTACGAGACATGGTGGCCGACTACAAGTCTTCTTCCCCTTCATCATCCTCAAGGCGGCGGCGAGCAAGTCAATCATCTTCGGAGCGCAAACAAGATGCAAGCGCAAGTCGTCCACATCCACATCTACATGGCGACCACAATCACGTTCGTGATCTACATCGTCATGAAGAGCAAGTCACCTGCAAGCATCATGTGCACAACGACGACGAACGACATCTACTACGAGCTCAAGTGCGACAACGACACCATCATCATGAAGATTCTCCAGAAGCGCAAACGTACAAGTCCGAACTAGCCATACTTCACGCCAAGTCCAAGCTTTATGAGCATAAGAGAAGACCGTGAGACGAGCACCACCAAGACGGAGCTACGACTACAACAACCACTTCGGCATCTTCGCCAAGTGCTATCAAGGCATCTTCGCCTTTGGACGTACGGCATCTTCGCCTACTTCCCACGAGTACGCCTACATTGACTTCATCAAGTCCAAGGCGACCACCTACAAGCGAGGGTGACACTTCCATCTTTGGAAGCCACTCAAGGAAGATGACCGAGCATGGGACATTCCCTTCGGTCATGGAGACGAGCTACAAGGTGCCACATCATATGGGCCTCCAACCACAAAGACGGTGACAAGAAGGTTGAGCATGGAGACATTTGCACCAACATCTCTCCGACACCCACATATCATGAGATGACCCAATTGCCATGTGAGGAGAGCCATCAACCCATGAGTGAGATGAGTGACTCCACCCTATATGACATTGAGTGCATTTCCTATGAGAGGATGAGTGTGACCACCACTAGCCCCACACATGAGAGCATGCCACACATCCTATGTGAGGTTGAGAGCCAGTTGAGTGACTCCACCAACCATATGAGTGAGTGCATCCTTGAGGGAGTTGTGAGCCACAACACTTAGTGAGTGAGGTAGTTGACACGGCACATGAGGCCACTATGATTTCTAACGACTTACCCTCTACACCTAGTGTGTTTTCTTCTTTGGTGCTAGGTCTCCTACATGACGACATGCCTACCCTCGATGAGTCCATACCTCCAATGGAGACACCGATGGCCATGGTGGACGATGATGCACCCCCCACATGGTTCCATCAAGATGAAGTTGACCATGACTTGGTCTTCAACACCTCACCTACAACACATGAGCGACCTTCCAAAGGTAACATAGGTGATGGTACTTCTCTTGTCCCACTAGTGGACTATCTTGACATCGATTGCTTGCATGATGTTGATCCACCTATTCCCATGCTTCATGCTAGTGCGACTTCTTCATGTCATGACTTACCTATTTATGATGAATATGATGATGAGCATGTTGAATTGCCTAGTTGTGATGCTATGCTCCATAGGATATCATGTGAAAATTCTATTGGTCACATCATGTTTGACAATCCATTGAACTTGTCATATGCTATGAGTGAGATCTCCCATATTGCATCATTTCAATCTCAACATAGTAACTATGCATGCCCCATTAAAATAAATCCCATTTGCACTTATGGCATAGATGACGAGATGACGGTCATTGGCTTTTGTTTCTCATGTGATGATATTGCTATGCTTCCTTTAAATGATTTGCGCAATTCATCTACTATACCATGCCATGATCACATTGTTCCAAATATGCATTGTTTTGGATGTTGTCAATATTCTCCATGTGATGTTTCCATTAATGCTCATGAGGAGAACCCCATAGTTTCCTCATACATATTAGGAGATTTTGAAGCATTCCATAATTTGCATGATTCCCATGATTGCGTGCACCATATGCACTCCATGAATAACAATGCTCTACATATTTCTCATGATGCATTACATAATTTGAGTCTCCATTATGCTATACATAATAACAAACCTCACATGATGGATGGCATGTTTTTATATCACGCATCTCATTTATTTGAGCATTGGCCATTTAGTGCTAACCAACACAAGCACGTATGCATCATGATGGATGATGCGTACATCTACTACGCACACACCATTTTCCCTTTGTCTTTGTTTTGTGTAGGTACTCACGTATACTCGTCAACCTCTCAATCCCAAGAGTTGATGAAACGAGCTCTTGAGAGCAACGATGATTTGGGATCCCGAGGATTATCATTCCCACCATTCCCCTCGCGCAAGGACTACGCTCATCTCTTTTACTTGTTTCTCACACGGATATGGGCTATTTACCACTTGTCACCGCTCATTTTCCCGTGTTCACTTTGCATGTTATTTTTGCTCCTATGCCTTTGCCATGCAATTGTGACCCTTGCTTGCATCTACCCATGATTCACCATTATGATAATTCTATGTGTATTTGCATTCTTGGTGGAGATACTAGTAGCTATTGCCATTATTTCTTTGTGACCCATGCTATTGATGCTTGTTGTGTTGGGAGAGTCATGATGTCTCGTTCCTACCTACATATGGCTTCTCACCAATACATTCATGCTATTGTCCTCATATCTTGCTTTCATGTTTGTGCTATGTCATGTGAATTACTCATGCCCACTATTTGCACACATGACATGATTGCCATGATTCCCTCTAGTAGGTTGCATCTTCGCACTACTAGCTTGCTTGACTTGATCGCTATGATTGCTTGCTATGTTGCATCACCCATGTTCCACTATTACTCGCTTTCTTGGGTTGATTACATATATGTTCATGCCTCTCACATGATATATCTTGATCATTTTCTCTTGTATCCATTAGTTGCCTCTCTCATATCCACTTATACTGAGTGCAACCATACTATGCTTATTGATCTTGGAGACTTTGACACTTTACTTGTGATGCATGCTTGTTTACTTGAGCCTCTTGTATTTGGTTGTTCTTGCATCGTATGCCCCCATACTATGAAATGCTCCCTTGTCCTTTCTTATGATGAGCATGATGCATACACTTGTTGGGTATTTCACCACACGAATGTTCGGTTTTGCCTTTACGCTAACCTTATTTTTTTTCGAGTGTTTGCCATGCTCTTTCATTTTGAGGGATTCACAAGGCGGTGCCATCATGCGACAACTTGGTCATGTGAAGGCATACACGATGCGCAACACCAACATCTTTGACATCCTCATAAAGGTGAACTCCTTCACTTTGAGCCATCCTCAAATACGCATATTGGATGGGTCATTCTTTCATTGTTGTCTCCTTCTTTTTGTCTACATGATACATCTATTGGAGGGAGGACCGGCATTGAAGATTGTCTCTATGGACCTTCACATTGAGGAGCGCTCGGACTTATTGGATGCACCTTCGGACTTGTACTCATGCCACGACATCGAGCATTGGTACATCAACACTCCTTTGACACATTGCACCCACACCTTCATATTTATTGATTGTGCTCACACATGTCATGTTCGATGGACATACCATACTCACCACAAGTTTACACCCTATGCATGGATTGACACCGATTACGCTTGTCTTGTTACACCTATTTCCATGTCATCCATGATATATGAGCTTGTACATTTCCTTAGCAAATTTGTTGTGATCTTTCTTGATGGCATATTCATACATCATGAACATATTGCCTACCATCAATTGCATGATAACATAATCATATTGAGCATCCATTGTCATATTCATGTTATCGACAAACCGTCTCACTATGACATCATTTGCACCGTGGTTGCATTGACCATATTCACAACACATTTGCGTGCACAATGAATGATTTTGCTCCCATGAATGCTTTGCATATCATTCTATATCATCTTGATAAGCTTCATGTGCTTTGTCACGAACAATCTTGTTGCACGGACTCATTCTGACATGATGGACATTTTGTGTGCGCTAACCATTGTATTTCCGAGTGTTGCTTGTGTTTGCTCTTTTTTGCATGTCTATCACTCTGGTGACACCTTGGAGTACTTGGATTGCGCCATGTCTTCAACTCCGTCCAACTCCCAGTCTGTCCACAACAACCGTTTCCATGTTGATGAGGATCACGATCTGACGTCGGATCTTTCCCAAGGGAGGGGAGATGATGCGCAGCATCCGACGTTCATCCCTATGTACACTCCGACTACTCTCCAAGCCCCAAGAGGACATACGATGAGACCTCGACCATACGCCTTCGGACACAAGGTGAACTCACTCCTCTTCGAACCGTCACTTTCCTCATGTGAGAAATGGCTACTACCTCATGCATGGACCTTGCATATACTCAGGTACAACCGAGACGACCATGGAGGATCCAAGGACCAAGGCCAAGCATGGAAGAGGAGAAGGAAGAAGAAGCTGGGACAAGCTTCTGGAAAGCCCGGAACTTCCGGCCTCTGCCCGGAACTTCCGGCCTGCCCGGAACCTCCGGCCCCCGGAGTCCAGGCCAGCCCCGAGCGCGCCAACTCTCTCGATAGCCCGGAACCCGGCCGGAACCTGCCCGGAACTTCCGGAGCCCGGAACTTCCGGCCCTGCCGGAAATTCCGGCCTGCCTGCATGCAAATACTCGGGCCGAAGCCCATGTAACCCTTTCCCACTTACCCCTTCGTGGCTTAGACTATAAATAGACCACCCCCTCCTCCTAGTTAGGGTTAGCATTGGTTTAGCTCATAGTTGAGATAGAGCTTTGCTCATCCATTACGGATCTACTCCACGAGAGAGACCGCGGCCCCTCTACGGAGAAGATCCCCTTGGATTCAAGACCCCCTCTTGGGTGGCCCCATAAAGACCTCCTCACGGAGAAGAACCGATTACCCTATGTATCGTCCCTTGTTGATCGTGGATCGTGTATCTCTTTTGTGTTCTTGGATCTAGCGCATGTGTGATCATATTCGTGTTGGTTGAGTGTTTCTCTTGTTTTCCCCCGTGATTTCCCTCGTGTTCTTCCGCGTGTTCTTCGTGTTCCTCGTAGGGATCCTCTCCAAACGTGAAAGATCGGCCCCTAGGGTTCTGCCCTACATCAGAGAGGCAAATGGCGAATAATGTAATGCGGGAGATAAGGGTTTGTGATGGGTACTTGGTATGTTGACTTTTGCGTAGACTCCCCGGCAACGGCGCCAGAAATCCTTCTTGCTACCTCTTGAGCACTGCGTTGGTTTTCCCTTGAAGAGGAAAGGGTGATACAACAAAGTAGCGTAAGTATTTCCCTCAGTTTTTGAGAACCAAGGTATCAATCCAGTAGGAGGCCACACACAAGTCCCTCGCACCTACACAAACAAATAAATCCTCGCAACCAACGCAATAAAGGGGTTGCCAATCCCTTCACGGTCACTTACGAGAGTGAGATCTGATAGATATGACAAGATAATATTTTTGGTATTTTTATGATAAAGATGCAAAGGAAAGAAAACAAAATAAAACTGGCGCCAGAAATAGCTTGTTGTCTGGAGATTAAATATGATGGAAAACAGACCCGGGGGCCATAGGTTTCACTAGTGGCTTCTCTCAAGAGCATAAGTATTACGGTGGGTAAACAAATTATTGTTGAGCAATTGATAGAATTGAGCATAGTTACGAGAATATATAGGTATGATCATGTATATAGGCATCACGCCCGAGACAAGTAGACCGACTTCTGCCTGCATCTACTACTATTACTCCACACATCGACCGCTATCCATCATGCATCTAGAGTATTAAGTTCATATGAACAGAGTAACGCTTTAAGCAAGATGACATGATGTAGAGGGATAAACTCATGCAATATGATATAAACCCCATCTTGTTATCCTCGATGGCAACAATACAATACGTGCCTTGCTGCCCCTACTGTCACTGGGAAAGGACACCGCAAGATTGAACCCAAAGCTAAGGACTTCTCCTATTGCAAGAAAGATCAATCTAGTAGGCCAAACCAAACTGATAATTCGAAGAGACTTGCAAAGATAACCAATCATACATAAAATAATTCAGAGAAGATTCAAATATTGTTCATAGATAAACTTGATCATAAACCCACAATTCATCGGTCTCAACAAACACACCGCAAAAGAAGATTACATCGAATAGATCTCCACGAGAGAGGGGGAGAACATTGTATTAAGATCCAAAAAGAGAGAAGAAGCCATCTAGCTAATAACTATGGACCCGAAGGTCTGAGGTAAACTACCCACACATCATCGGAGAGGCTATGGTGTTGATGTAGAAGCCCTCCGTGATCGATGCCCCCTCCAGCGGAGCTCCAGAAAAGGCCCCAAGATGGAATCTCACGGGTACAGAAGGTTGCGGCGGTGGAATTAGGTTTTTGGCTCCTTATCTGGTAGTTTGGGGGTACGTAGATATATATAGGAGGAAGAAGTACGTCGGTGGAGCAACATGGGGCCCACGAGGGTGGAGGGCGCGCCCTGGGGTGGGGGGGTAGGCGCGCCCCCTACCTCATGCCTTCCTGGTAGCTTTCTTGACGTAGGGTCCAAGTCCTCTGGATCACGTTCGTTCCAAAAATCACGTTCCCGAAGGTTTCATTCCGTTTGGACTCCGTTTGATATTCTTTTTCTGCGAAACTCTGAAATAGGCAAAAAACAGCAATTCGGGGCTGGGCCTCCGGTTAATAGGTTAGTCCCAAAAATAATATAAAAGTGTATAATAAAGCCCAATAATGTCCAAAACAGAATATAATATAGCATGGAAAAATAAAAAATTATAGATACGTTGGAGACGTATCACCGGCCTCCTCCCCTCCTCCTTTATATACGGGGGCAGGGGGCACCCCATACCACATCAATTGTTCTCTTAGCCGTGTGCAGTGCCCCCCTCCACAGTTTACTCCTCCGGCCATAGCATCGTAGTGCTTAGGCGACGCCCTGCGTGGATCACATCACCATCACCATGCCGTCGTGCTGACGAAACTCTCCCTTGACCCTCTGCTGGATCAAGAGTTCGAGGGAGTCATCGAGTTGAATGTGTGATGAACTCGAAGGTGCCATAAGTTCGGTACTAGATCGGTTGGATCATGAAGACGTTCGACTACATCAATCGCATTAACCTAACGCTTCCGCTTTTGGTCTACGAGAGTACGTGGACACACCCTCCCCCTCTTGTTGCTATGCATCTCCTAGATAGATCTTGCGTGATCATAGGATTTTTTTTGAAATTGCATGCTATGTTCCCCAACAGTGGCATCCGAGCCAGGTCTATGCGTAGATGATATGCACGACTAGAACACAAAGAGTTGTGGGCGATAATAGTCATACTGCTTACCACCAACGTCTTATTTTGATTCGGAGGTATTGTTGGATGAAGCGGCCGGGACCAATCTTACATGACCACGTTCATGAGACCGGTTGCACCGACAGACATGCAACTTGTTTTGCATAAAGGTGGCTGGCAGGTGTCGGTTTCTCCAACTTTAGTTGAATCGAATTTGACTACAACCGGTCCTTGTTGAAGGTTAAAACAGCACACTTGACGAAAAACCGTTGTGGTTTTGATGCGTAGGTAAGAACGGTTCTTGCTAGAAGCCCGTAGCAACGACGTAAAACTTGCAACAACAAAGTAGAGGACGTCTAACTTGTTTTTGCAGGGCCTGTTGTGATGTGATATGGTCAAGACATGATGTGATATACGTTGTTGCATGAGATGATCATGTTTTGTAAAAGTTATCGGCAACTGGCAGGAGCCTTATGGTTGTCGCTTTATTGTATGAAATGCAATCGCCATGCAATTGCTTTACATTATCACTATGCGGTAGCGATAGTCGTAGAAGCAATAGTTGGCGAGACGACAACGATGCTACGATGGAGATCAAGGTGTCAAGCCGGTGACGATGGAGATCATGACGGTGCTATGGAGATAGAGATCGAAGGCACAATATGATGATGACCATATCATGTCACATATTTTGAGTGCATGTGATGTTTACCTTTTATGCATCTTATTTTTCTTAGTACGGCGGTAGCATTATAAGATGATCCCTCACTAAATTTCAAGGTACAAATGTTCTCCCTGAGTATGCACCGTTGCGACAGTTCGTCGTGCCGAGACACCACGTGATGATCGGGTGTGATAAGCTCTACGTTCACATACAACGGGTGCAAGACAATTTTGCACATGCGGAATACTCGGGTTAAACTTGAGGAGCCTAGCATGTACAGACATGGCCTCGGAACACTGGAGACCGAAAGGTCGAACGTGAATAATATAGTAGATATGATCAACATAGAGATGTTCACCATTGAAAACTACTCCATCTCACGTGATGATCGGACATGGTTTAGTCGATATGGATCACGTGATCATTTAGATGACTCGAGGGATGTCTATCTAAGTGGGAGTTCTTAAGTACTATGATTAATTGAACTTAATTTATCATGAACTTAGTCCTGATAGTATTTTGCATATCTATGTTGTAGATCAATAGCTCACGTATAGCTCCCCTGTTTTATTTTTGATATGTTCCTAGACAAAACTAATTTGAAAGATGATAGTAGCAATGATGCGGACTGGGTCCATGATCTGAGGATTATCCTCATTGCCGGACAGAAGAATTATGTCCTTATGCACCACTAGGTGACGAACTTGTTGCAGGAGCAGATGCAAACGTTATGAACGTTTTGCAATCTCGGTATGATGAATACTTGATAGTTTAGTGCACCATGCTTTACGGCTTAGAACCGGGACTTAAAATGTTTTGAACTCCACGGAGCATATGAGATGTTCCAAGAAGCTGAAAATGATATTTCAGACTCATGCCCGTGTTAAGAGGTATGAGACCTCTGACAAGTACTTTGCCTACAAGATGGAGGAGAATAGCTCAGCTAGTGAGCATGTGCTCAGAATGTCTAGGTACTAAAATCGCTTGAATCAAGTCCGAGTTAATCTTCCAGATAAGATAGTGATTGGTAGAGTTCTCTAGTCACTATCACCAAGTTACTAGAACTTCGTGATGAACTATAATATGCATGGGGTGACGAAAACGATTCCCAAGCTCTTCGCGATGCTGAAATCAGTGAAGCTAGAAATCAAGAAATAACATCAAGTGTTGATGGTTAACAAGACCACTAGTTTCAAGAAAAAGGGCAAGGGAAAGAAAGGGAAACTTCAAAAAGAATGGCAAGAAAGTTGCCACTCCCATGAAGAAGCCCAAAGCTAGACCCAAGCCTGAAACCGAGTGCTTCTACTGCAAAGGAAATGGTCACTGGAAGTGGAATTACCCTAGAGACTTGGCGGATAAGAAGGATGGCAAAGTGAACAAAGGTATATTTGATATACATGTTATTGATGTGTACTTTACTAGTGTTTATAGCAACCCCTTGGTATTTGATACTGGTTCAGTTGCTAACAGTAGTTTCTCGAAATAGGAGTTGCAAAATAAACAGAGGCTAGTTAAGGACGAGGTGACGATGTGTGTTGGAAGTAATTCTAAGGTTGATACGTTCACCATCGCACACTCCCTCTACCTTCGGGATTAGAACTGAACATGAATAAATGTTATTTGGTGTTTGCGTTGAGCATTAATATGATTAGATCATGTTTATTACAATACGGTTATTCATTTAAGTTAGAGAATAATTGTTGTTCTGTTTATATGAATAAAACCTTCTATGTTCATACACCCAATGTGAATGGTTTATTGAATCTCGATTGTGGTGATACACGTATTCATAATATTGATGCCAAAAGATACAAAGTTGATAATGATAGTGCAACATATTTGTGGCATTGCCGTATAGGTCATATTGGTGTAAAGCGCATGAAGAAACTCCAGACAAATGGCTCTTGGAATCACTTGATTATGAATCACTTGATGCTTGCGAACCATGCCTCATGGGCAAGATGACTAAGACTCCGTTCTCCGGAACAATGGAGCGAGCCACTGACTTCTTGGAAATAATACATACTGATGTATGTGGTCCAATGAGTTTTCAGGCTCGCGGCGGGTATCGTTATTTTCTGACCTTCACAGATGATTTGAGCAGATATGGGTATATCTACTGAATGAAACATAAGTCTGAAACATTTGAAAAGTTCAAAGAATTTCAGAGTGAAGTGGAAAATCATCGTAACAAGAAAATAAAGTTTCTACAATCTGATCGTGGAGGTGAATATTTGAGTTTCGAGTTTGGTCTTCATTTGAAACAATGTGGAATAGTTTCACAACTCATGCCACCTGGAACACCACAGCGTAATGGTGTGTTCGAACGTCATAATCGTACTTTATTAGATATGGTGCGATCTATGATGTCTCTTACCGATTTACCACTATTGTTTTGGGGTTATGCTTTAGAGACGGCTGCATTTACGTTAAATAGGGCACCATCTTAATCCGTTGAGACGATACAATATGAACTGTGGTTTGGCAAGAAAATCTTCAACTTGAAAGTTTGGGGTTGCGATGATTATGTGAAAAAGCTTCAACCTGATAAGCTCAAACCCAAATCGGATAAATGTGTCTTCATAGGATACGCAAAAGAAACTGTTGGGTACACCTTCGGACTAGGGGAGTCCGAATTGGACTAGGGGAGGGGGCGGCGCCCCCCTTTCCCTCTCCCTTTCCCCCATTCTCACTCCGGAAAAGGAAGGCGCAATCCTACTAGGACTGGGAGTCCTAGTAGGACTCCCCACACTTGGCACGCCCCTAAGGGGCCGGCCTCCTCCCCTCCTCCTTTATATACGGGGGCAGAGGGGCACCCTATAGCACATCAATTGTTCTCTTAGCCGTGTGCGGTGCCCCCCTCCATAGTTTACTCCACCGGTCATTGCATCATAGTGCTTAGGCGAAGCCCTGCGCGGATCACATCACCATCACTGTCGCCATGCCGTCGTGCTGACGAAACTCTCCCTCGACCCTCTGCTGGATCAAGAGTTCGAGGGACGTCATCGAGCTGAACGTGTGCTGAACTCGGAGGTGGCATACATTCGGTACTAGATCGGTTGGATCGTGAAGACGTTCGACTACATCAACCGCGTTAATCTAACGCTTCCGCTTTCGGTCTACGAGGGTACATGGACACACTCTCCCCCTCTAGTTGCTATGCATCTCCTAGATAGATCTTGCATGATCGTAGGAGTTTTTTTTGAAATTGCATGCTATATTCCCCAACACGAAGTTGCCCTCACGACGCGGATCAATGTCCCCATCTTTAACTAGCGACAATTGAATAGTGAAATGATATTTGGGGAGCGAGCTAGTGTGCTTGACACGCCGGCGGTGGACTGTAGCCGACGCAGCTACTCGCGTAAGCCATAGGCGTACTATACTCCGACGGAGCTCCAAGATATTTTTTACTGCATCTCAGACGGTTGGTGATAATAAACTGTGTGGGATCTACTTGATTTTTCATCTTGATTTGTATTACATAATGGGGTCACAGCGGCAATGGAGGGTGTTTGAATTGCTAGAACTTTTATCTGCAGTGAACATGCAACTATAGGTGTGTCATCAAAAAATTGGAATTATTCAGGGTTCATTTGGACATTTTTAGACATTAACTTGGTTTTCTAGCCATTTCATGTGCACAATTCAAAATTAAACTACATGCACATGCTCCAGTGCACAAAAATGGGTTGTAAAATCATATATGTGTCCATGGGTTTATGCTTATGTCCCATGCAAGAATTGGGGATGAATTTTGAACACCACGAGACCATGGCTCTCCGGCAAACCTTGAGGTAATAGATTTTATAATTCTAGTAAATCCAAAACCCGCCTAAAATTCATGAACCTTGGCATGCTATCATGGAATGGCATCAACATGCTGGGGTAAAAAATATTGTCCCATTTGGGGTAGGTTATGCTATAAGCTTCTCACAAACCAGAGCTTCTCACAAGAAGCCTCATGGTTCCGTTAGGGAAACATATCACCTTTGTGGAAAAAACGATATTCGTCCCCTCTTCTTGCTTTCAATTTTTTTCCTGTCAATATAGAACAACAGGAGTGTCGTGTTAAATTTTGGAATTTTTCGGGATCGTTTGGACATTTTTATACGTTAACTTAGTTTTCTAGGCATTTATGTGCATAATTCAAAATTGAACTACATGCACATCCTCTAGTGCATAAAAACGGGTTGAAAAATTAAATGTGTGTCCTTGGTTGCAAGCTTAGGTCACATGCAAGAAATGAGAATGAATGTCAAACACCTTGACACTGTCGCTCGGCCGCTAACATTGAGATACATGGTTTTAAAATTCTAGTAAATCGAAAACTCGTCTGAAATTCATGAAACTTGACATGATATCATGGAACGGCATCGAGATGCCATGGTAAAAATATTATCCCATTTCGGGCAGGTTTGGGTATAAGCTTCTCACAAACCAGAGCTTCAATCACAACAAAGCCTGATGGTTTCGATAGGGAACGCGCCACCTTGGGGGACGAAACGATATCTATTACCTCTTCTTACTTTCAAAATTTTTCTCGTGTCAACATAGAACAACAGGAGTGTTGTGTCAATTTTTGGGATTTTTCGTGGTTCGCTTGGACATTTTTATTCATTAACTGAGTTTTCCATGCATTTATGTGCATAACTCAAATTTGAACTACATACATGCACATGCTCTAGTGCATATAAATAGGTTCAAAATTGAAATGTGTGTCCTTGGTTGCATGCTTAGGTCCCATGCAAGAAATGGGAATCAATGTCAAACACCTTGCCACCGCCGCTCGGCCGCTAACATTGAGATACATGGTTTTTAAATTCTCGTAAATCCGAAACTTGTCTGAAGTTCATGAAACTTGACATGCTATCATGGAGCGGCATCAACATGCTGTGGTAAAAGTTTTGTCCCATTTGGGGTAGGTTTCGGTATAAGCTTCTTGCAAACTAGAGCTTCTCACAACAAGCCTGATATTTCGGTAGGGAACGTGCCACCTTTGGGGACGTAACGATATCCGTTGCCTCTTCTTGTTTTCAAATTGTTTCTAGTGTCAACATAGAATGACAACAGTGTTGTGTCAATTTTTGGGATTTTTTAGGGTTCGCTTCGACATTTTTATACATTAACTGGGTTTTCTAGGCATTTAATGTGCATAATTCAAATTTAAACTACATGCACATCCTGCAGTGCAGAAAAATGGGTTGACATATCAAATGTGTGTCCTTCGGTGCATGCTTAGGTGCCATGCAAGAAATGGGAATGAATTTCAAACACCAGGGCACTGTTGATTGTCGGCAAAACGTTGAGATACTTTGTTTTTAAATTCTAGTAAATCCAAAACTCGTCTAAAATTCATGAAACTTGGCATGCTATCAAGGAATGGCACCCGACATGCTGTGGTATTTTTCGTGTCCATTTTGAGAGAAGGCGCACTCGAATAATAGCCAACAAAGGCATTTTGAAACAAATAGCTACCACTTTAACATCTCAAACGTTTGTATCATTTAAATCGTGTGTGTTCTATTAACCATTCATGTGGCGCCACGTGTCTCCCTTTTAATGGCTATAGGAGGTGCCGTGCGGACAACTGCTTGACTGAACGGGAGGCATGCGAGCGGAGTCCGGTGCGCACACTCCGTAGAGGTAGTATTTAGGGGCTATTTTGTTCAGTTCATCTGGCTGACTATTTCTATTGTGTTGCCTAATCACACACAGTTCATTCTAGTGAAATGTATGCCGTATATCGCACACACCCTCATCGGGCTGCCTGTTTCTATTGTTCTGCTTCATCGCAAACAGTTCTTCTGGATTAACCGTTTGCCACGCATCGCACACGCAACTCCAATCTGAATTGTGTTTGATGTCTCCGGCATCGCAAATGTTTTGCATCTTTTTTATGGTTTTACTACATCACCGTTTGTGATTAATGCATCACAAACAGTTTCGTCAAAGGGTGTCTGATTGGACTGTCGCGTTTGGACCATCCTGCAGTAGTGTCACCCTTGAGGTGAATAAGTTGGGAGGTGAAACTATAAGGCCCTATATTTCTATGTGTCAGGTTGAAACTTTTGGCTCATATATATGTTGTGAGTCTTAGTAATCATAGAAGATTAAATGATGGTTGAGTATGTGGACTTGCCAAAAGGCTCCGATACGAGACCCTTCCTGAACATATGATGAATTGTAGTTGCAAAGTTGACTGAGAACATAGTTTGTTAGTTTCCAATAAATTCCATGCTTTCTAGTTCGATGATGTGATGAATTGTTACTTGTTCATGAGAAGCTATATGATAAAGTTTTATGATAAAGTTTGTTGTTGTTATAATAATAAGCATGATGCTACTATGTTCATATTTTGTTTTTATCGACAACTCTCTCTCTCTCTCTCTCTCTCTCTCTAAACATGTGGACATGATTTTCGATATCGGCTTTCGCTTGAGGACAAGCGAGATCTAAGCTTGGGGGAGTTGATACGTCCATTTTGCATCATGTTTTCCTACTGTTATTTGTAGTGGTTTATGCAATATAATACTTTGTGGAGTAATTCTAATGCCTTTTCTCTCATAAGATGCAAGGTTTACACAAAGAAGGAGAATACCGGCAGCAGGAATTCTGGACCTGAAAAAGCTATGTTAGAGATACCTATTCTGTACATCTCCAAATGAGCTGAAATTTTATGGAGATTTATTTTGGAATAAATAAAAAATATGGAGAAAAGAGCTACCGGAGGGGGCCACCCAGGTGCCCACTAGGCACCAGGGCGCGCCACCCCCTGGGCCCACCTTCGGTGACCATCTTCTCGTACATAAGGTCTTTTGAACTAGAAAACATAAGGATATGACTTTCAGGATGGAGCGAAGCCGTCTCGAGGCGGAACTTGGGCAGGAGCACTTTTTCCCTCTGGCGGAGTGATTCTGCCATGGGAAATTCCCTTTGGGAGGGGGAAATCGAAGCCATCATCATCACCAACAACCCTCACATCTTTGGGAGGCCAATTTTCATCAACATCTTCAACAACACCATCTCATCTCAAACCCTAGTTCCTCTTTTGTGTTCAATCTTTGTATCAAAACCTCAGATTGGTACCTGTGGGTGACTAGTCCTGTTGATTACATCTTGTAGTTGAAGCTCGATGGTTTATTTGGTGGAAGATAATATGTTCAGATCCATTATGCTATTTAATATCCCTCTATCTTGTGCATGAATATTATTTGTGAGTATCTCCCCTTGTTCTTGAGGCCACGGGAGAAGTCATGTTGCAAGTAATCATGTGAATTTGATATTCATTTGATATTTTGATGATATGTATGTTGTGATTCCCTTAGTGGTGTTATGTGAACGTCACTACATGACACTTCACCATCTTTGGGCCTAAGGGAATGCATTGTGGAGTAGTTATTAGATGATGGGTTGCTAGAGTGACAAGCTTAAACCCTAGTTTATGCGCTATTCCATAAGGGGCTGATTTGGATCCATATGTTTAATGTATGGATAGATTGTTATGTAAATTATTCTTTCATAGTTGCGGATGCTTGCGAGGGGGTTAATCATAAGTGGGAGGTTTGTTCAAGTAAGAACGTCACCCAAGCACTGGTCCACCCACATATCAAATTATCAAAGTAGCAAACGCGAGTCAAAACCAACATGATGAAAGTGACTAGATGAAATCCCCGTGTGTCCTCAAGAGCGTTTTACTTATTATACGAGACCGTACCGGCGCGTCCTTTGCTACAAAAAGGATTGGGCTACCTTGCTGCACATATTGTTACTATTGTTACTTGTTACTTGTTACAAATTATCTTGCTATCAAACTATCTGTTATTGACAATTTCAGTGCTTGGAGAAATTACCTTGCTGAAAACCACTTGTCATTTCTTTCTTCTCCTCGTTGGGTTCGACACCCTTACTTATTGAAAGGACTATGATTGATCCTCTATACTTGTGGGTCATCACCCTTCTTCTTGGGCGCCATGGCGATGAAGTTGATGATGAAGTCGACGCGCTAACTACTGATTTTGGTTCGCACAAGCGATCCCCCTGCCTGGCGTGCCAAAGATGTCGTGCATACGACCATCTATGGGATCATGGTGATTCCTTTGTGGTTTGACTGGAGGGATCGACAAACACAAAGAGCAGAATCAACAGAAAATGCACGAGGTTTACCCAGGTTCGGGCCGCTATGAAGCATAAAACCCTACTCCTATTTTGTGTATTGATTTTGTGTGCCCAGTTACAACAAGCGCACATCCGGCAAGGTGCTCGGGGGGGTGCAACTACGCGTGAAAATGGACAGGGTTTTGACTTTTGTTAAGGTAGCCATGGGCCTCCTATTATAGACTAAGGGGTCACTAGAATGGCAGAATGGTAAATCTATACTATAAATGTGGCTACGGTGCCAAATACCTATCTCTGACGTGTTAGGACAAATGCATTTAATGCACCGTGAGGTGTCTTGTGGATGGATCTCCCCGGCAAGGCTGGTCTCTCCTTCTGTGTCATTCACCCATCTACCTTCTATTCCTTTCAAATATCATTTGGACGGGTGTCATTAAAGCTGTGTCTTCGGCGGTGAGCTGCCATGTGCCAAGACAAGCCTCACCTAACTACCTGCCTTCTCAACACGTAATCAACAAGTGACAACCTGATCGATGAGGTGGAGCAGTTGCAAGGTAGTGGGATTCTTGCTGGGCTCGAAGCTTGACGGGCTTGAATCTTGAGATGTACCCCCTAGCAAGAGTCATGCCGGGTCCCTGAACTACGTCTTCAGTGTTTTTGATCTCCGTCTTCTGAGATCTTCTTTGCTTCTCATAATATGATCTTGAGTTTGGCTTAAGTTATCCTCCAGCAAGCCTTGCCGTTGGGAAGGCTACTTCTGCATGTCCATAAGTCTGGGGTATTAAGGACCCCATTCTTAATACACCGACAGCCGAAGTCATTTCCTAGATGGCCGCTCCATCGATTATATATTCTTCCATGTCGTCCTTGGGTGGGGTAGATTGCCCTACGTCATTTGACTCTGACATTGCGGTGTCCTCCTGCCAGACTACAGATGGCTTAAAGAGACGGTCGAGGAAGGTGTTTTCGGGCACCTTATCCTGTTTGGCGCCCATACGGGCGAGGATATCAGTGACCTGGTTGCTATCTCGAGGGATATGATGTATTTCAAGTCCCCGGAACCTGGCCGAGATTTTTAGGAGGGCATTCCTATAAGCTGTCATCTTTGGGTCCTTTGCATTGAACTCGCCATTTACCTAGGAGATGGTGAGGTTGGAATCTCCTCGTACCTCCAGGCGTTTGACGCCTATTGAGACTGCTATCCGGAGTCCGTGTAAGAGGACTTCGTATTCGGCCGCATTATTGTAGTCAGCGTACATAATTTGTAATACGTATTGGATGTTATCACCCGTTGGCGATGTGAGCACTGCTCCAGCCCCTAGCCCAGCAAGCATTTTTGAACCGTCAAAATACATGGTCTAGTGTGAGTATGTATTCTATTATCTAGGGAGTTTGGCCTCTGTCCATTCGGCTACGAAGTCTGTCAGCTCCTGATATTTAGTAGCTCGGCATGGCCAATATGTTATTTCGAAGGTAGGAGCTCTATGGCCCACTTGGCAATACGCCCCATCACATCCCGGTTATTAATTATGTCGCTTAAAGGGACCTCGGATGCCATGGTTACCGACCACTCCTGGAAGTAGTGCCAAAGTTTTCGTGATGCCATAAAGATGGCGTAGGCAATCTTTTGATAGTGAGGGTAGCGTGTCTTGCACGGGGTTAAGACCTCGGAGACACAATAAACGGGCTTTTGGACTTGGAACTTGTGGCCCTCCATATCTCGTTCGACCACGAGTACTACGCTAACCACCGGGGTTGTGGCCGAGATGTACAATATCACCGGCTCACATATGCCTAGTACTGCTAAGATGGGGTTTGTGGCAAGGAGGGCTTTAATGTCTTCTATGGCCTAGAGAACATGTAATCATTTCGAATTATTAGCCAAAGAACACATCCATAAAAGGGATAACATTGCAACAGAGAGCAAAAACTCAAATGATTACCCTAAGTGCACCATGCACTTGGTGAAAGAATAATGCGAGTGATACGTCTCCAACGTATCTATAATTTCTTATTGTTCCATGCTATGATATTATCTAGTTTGGATGTTTTACATGCATTAATATGCTATTTTATATTATATTTGGGACTAACCTATTAACCTAGAGCCCAGTGCCAGTTTCTGTTTTTTCCTTGTTTTAGAGTTTCGCAGAAAAGGAATACCAAACGGAGTCCAAACGGAATAAAACTTTCGCGATGATCTTTCTTGGACCAGAAGGAAACCAGGAGACTTGGAGATGAAGTCGGAGGAGCCACGAGGCCGCCACAAGGACGGAGGGCGCGCCCCCACCCTTGTGGGCCCCTCGTGCACCCCCTGACCTAATTCTTTCGCCTATATATACTCTTATATGCCCAAACCACCAGAGCATCCATGAAAATACTTTCCCACCACCAAAACCTTCTGTACCCGTGAGATCCCATCTAGGGGCCTTTTCTGATGTCCTGCCGGAGGGGGATTCGATCATGGAGGGCTTCTACATCAACACCATTGCCCTTCCGATGAAGCGTGAGTAGTTTACCACAGACCTATGAGTCCATAGCTAGTAGCTAGATGGCTTCTTCTCTCTCTTTGATTCTCAATACCATGTTCTCCTCGATGTTCTTACAGATCTATTCGATTTAATACTCTTTTGCAGTGTGTTGCCGAGATCCGATGAATTGTGGATTTATGATCAACTTATCTATGAATATTATTTGAATCTTCTCTGAATTCTTATATGCATGATTTGATATCTTTCCAAGTATCTTCGAACTATTGATTTGGTTTGGCCAACTAGATTGGTTTTTCTTGCAATGGGAGAAGTGCTTAGCTTTGGGTTCAATCTTGCGGTGTCCTTTCCCAGTGACAGTAGGGGCAGCAAGGCACGTATTGTATTGTTTCCATCGAGCATAAAAAGATGGGGTTTACATCATATTGCTTGAGTTTATTCCTCTACATCATGTCATCTTACTTAATGCGTTACTCTCTTCTTCATGAACTTAATACTCTAGATGCAGGCAGGAGTCGGTCGATGTGTGGAGTAATAGTAGTAGATGCAGGCAGGAGTCGGTATACTTGACACGGACGTGATGTCTATATTCATGATCATTGCCTTAGATATCGTCATAACTTTGTGCTTTTCTATCAATTGCTCAGCAATAATTTGTTTACCCACCGTAATATTTTCTATCTAGAGAGAAGCCTCTAGTGAAACCTATTGCCCCCGGGTCTATTTTCCATCATATAGGTTTCTGATCTACAATTTTAGTTTCCGATTTACTTCCATTGCAATCTTTTACTTTCCGATCTATAAACCAAAAATACCAAAAATATTTACTTTACCGTTTATCTATCTCTATCAGATCTCACTTTGCAAATAACCGTGAAAGGATTGACAACCCCTTTATCGTGTTGGGTGCAAGTTGGTGTTTGTTTGTGCAGGTATTCGGTGACTTGTGCGTTGTCTCCTACTGGATTGATACCTTGGTTCTCAAAACTGAGGGAAATACTTACTCTACGTTGCTGCATCACCCTTTCCTCTTCAAGGGAAAAACCAACGCAAGCTCAAGAAGTAGCAGGAAGAATTTTTGGCGCCATTGCCGGGGAGATCTACGTCAAGCAAGACATACCAAGTACCGGTACACCTACATCCCCTACATCTGCTAGTCTACCACTGTAAGAGTTCACACAACTTAATCAACTATGCTAGAGCCCATAATAGCTTGTGGCTGCACACGGAAGTTTCTAGCATGAATAATCTCATGATCCCTTTGAACCTGGGTGGCGGTCCAAAAAGAAAAACAGGCAATCCTGGAATACCCAGGTACCTCAATCCACCCAGATGTGAGTTTTAGTTGTCACCTTAAGTAAACCATTAATTAACAATCTCACATCTGTCGTGAATATCTCTCAAACCCAATCCACGTCTACAAGCATAGCATAGCAATATAAGCAAACGTAGAAGTAACTCCCAAAGGTTTGATAATGAAACAGGTGATAGGTACTACCTCTTCTACTTCACAATACCCACAATTTAATTAGATCCTAATCATGCAATGTTTGAGGATTGATCTAATGCAATAAAACTGGGTAGTACAAGGGGTATGATCAAAGTGTTACTTGCCTTGCTCATGATCCGCGAAACCTAGCGATTCGAAGTAGCAAGCGGCGCACTCCGGGTACTCTATCATAAACAAACAAGCAAACAATAAGTACTCATCTAATGCACGGGTAAAACTCAAATAAGAGAACTAACCAGAAAGTTCAACTTAAGAACTCCGGTTTGCAAAAAGAATCAAATCAAACGAAGCAACGAAAGTCAAACGGCGAAATAAACAAACTTCGTTTACTAATCTGGACCTAGGTCAAATTTTACAGAAACAGAAAACTTGTTTGAGTTGGTTAAACGGAAAGAGAATTTCGAGACGAAACCCTAGGCGCTTGAATCGCCTGATTCCGATAAACGAGCGAAAAGTTATACTAGTTCGAAAATCTGATCAGAAATCGCGATCAGAAAAATCGCGGAATAAATCCGAGAAAAGAAAAACGTCGAACAGATTAACGAACGAACGTTAAACAAAAAAAACCGATCTAAAAAAACGGATCTAAAAAAACCGACGAAAAACCGCGGAAAAACCGAACGGTTTTTCACGAGAAAACCGGCGGCTACCTCCGGCTCCGGCGAGGCGGCGGCTCCGGCGAAGAGGTCGGCTGGCGGCGGCGGCGGCGCGGCGGCGTCGGGCTAGGGCGGCGTGGGGCTCGAGGCGGCTAGGGTTTGGCCTCGGGCTGGGCCGACTCGGCGCTATATAAAGCCCCGGTCAGGCGGAGTCCTGACCGGTTACGGCCCATAGTCGGTTTCGTTTTTTTAAATTACGCGCAGAAAAACGATTAAAAGAAATACCAAACTGACTCCAAAAATCCCGAAATAAATTCTCCCCGGCTTCTAAAATCAAGCCGGACAAGATGAACATTTATTTGGGGCCTAAATACAATTTTGAAAAACGCACATTTTTCCTAAATTCAAATAAAATATCCGAAAACTCCGAAATAAAATCTTATTTGATTTTTTTATTAAATCTTCAAATTCCTATATTTTGGGAAAGTCATTATTCCCTCTCTCATATTTTTATAATTGGAATAATTGAGGATAAAATAAATAAAACCAAATGATCCTATTTTCAAAATTTGATAAATCTCAAATACGAAAATAACGAAATCCCCAACTCTCTCCGTGGGTCCTTGAGTTGCGTAGAATTTCTAGGATCAATCCAAAATGCAATAAAATATGATATGCAATGATGATCTAATGTATAACATTCCAAATTGAAAATTTGGGATGTTACAAACCTACCCCCTTAAGATGAATCTCGCCCTCGAGATTCGGGTTGGCTAGAAAATAGGTGAGAGTGGTTCTTCCGTAGATCTTCCTCTCGCTCCCAGGTGGCTTCATCCTCAGTGTGGTGACACCACTGAACTTTGCAGAACTTGATAACTTGCTGCGGGTGACTCGGCTGGCATACTCAAGAATCTTAACTGGTTTCTCCTCATAGGTCAAATCACTTTCCAACTGAATCGCTTCCAGTGGCACTGTATCTCTCAGTGGTATCTCAGCCATCTCTGCGTGGCACTTCTTCAACTGGGAAACGTGAAATACATCATGAACTCCTGACAATCCTTCAGGCAATTCCAGCTTGTAAGCAACTTCTCCCATACGCTCCAAAACTCTGTATGGTCCTACAAAACGGGGCGCTATCTTTCCCTTAACTCCAAAGCGCTTCACTCCTCGAAGTGGTGATACTCGAAGATAAACTCTGTCTCCGACTTCGTGAACTGTCTCCTTACGTTTAGAATCCGCATAACTCTTCTGCCTGGACTGGGCTACCTTGAGCCTATCGCGAATCAACCTCACTTTCTGTTCAGACTCTTTAATCAAATCTGGTCCAAACAACTGACGGTCTCCAACTTCGTCCCATAACAATGGTGTTTTACACCTCCTTTCGTACAAAGCTTCGAAAGGGGCCATCTTCAAACTGGTTTGATAACTGTTGTTGTAAGAAAACTCTGCATATGGCAAATTGTTGTCCCAACTAGATCCATAATCTAGCGCACAAGCTCTCAACATGTCTTCCAAAATCTGATTGACTCTCTCGGTCTGTCCATCTGTCTGTGGGCAAAAGGCTGTACTGAATTCTAGCCTGGTTCCCAAAGTTTCACGTAACTGATTCCAAAACTTCGAGGTAAACTGGGTTCCTCTATCTGATACAATGGTCCTCGGAACTCCATGCAAACATACGATTCTGGTCATGTATATCTTTGCCAACTTAGCACTGCTGTAATGGTTGTAAGCCTGAACGAGTCCTGGGCAATCCCGTGATAAAATCCATGCCTAGTTTATCCCACTTCCATTCGGGTATCGGCAATGGTTGTAATCCTGCTGGCTTCTGATGTTCTGCCTTCACTCTCTGACATACATCACAAACTGCTACAGACTCCGCAATATCCTTCTTCATACCGGTCCACCAGAAAGTATCCTTCAAATCCAAATACATCTTGGTATTTCCTGGGTGAATCGAGTACGGTGAATTATGGGCCTCTTGCAAGATCAACTTCTTGATCTCCGGATCATTGGGCACAAAAACGCGGTCCTCAAACCATAAGGTATCGTGCTCATCCTCACGAAATCCCTTGGCTTTTCCTTTGCTCATCTTTTCCTTTATCTCGTTAATTTCCTTGTCTGTCTTTTGAGATTCTCTGATCTTTTCCATCAGGGTAGACTGAATCTCCAACGTTGCTAAATAGCCTCTTGGAACTATCTCCAAACATAGCTCGCGAAGATCCTCGGCTAACTCCTGGGGTAACTCTCCTGTCGTGAGTGTGTTGACATGGCTCTTGCGGCTCAACGCATCTGCTACTACGTTAGCCTTCCCTGGGTGATAATGCAATCTCATATCATAATCCTTAATGAGCTCCAACCATCTCCTCTGCCTGAGATTTAACTCCTTCTGTGTGAAAATGTACTTCAAACTCTTGTGATCCGTGTACACCTCACAATGGTTTCCGATGAGAAAATGTCTCCATGTCTTCAACGCATGCACTACGGCTGTTAATTCCAAATCATGCGTGGCATAATTCTTCTCATGGGGTTTAAGTTGTCGTGAAGCATATGAAACAACTCTTCCGTCCTGCATAAGCACTGCTCCAAGTCCTCGACGTGAAGCGTCACAATAAACTTCATAATCCTTGCGTTGGTCTGGCAGAATCAACACTGGAGATGTAACCAATCGTTTCTTCAACTCTTGGAAACTAGCCTCACATTCCTCAGTCCAATTGAATTTGGTGTCCTTCTTCAATAGCTCAGTCATGGGTTTTGCAATCTTTGAGAAATTCTCAATGAACCTCCGGTAGTATCGTGCAAGGTCCAAGAAAACTCCGGATCCCTCCAACTGACGTGGGTGATTCCCAACTTGTTACTGTGTCAACTTTTGGCGGGGTCTACTGCTATTCCTTCTCCGGATATAACATGTCCGAGGAATCCAACTTCCTTCAGCCAAAACTCACACTTGCTGAATTTGGCGTATAACTGATGTTCTCTGAGTTTCTCAAGTACCAAACGCAAATGCTCCTTATGCTCCTGTTCATTCTTTGAGTAGACCAAAATATCATCAATGAACACCACGACGAACTTATCCAAAACTCCATAAACACTTTGTTCATCAGGTCCATAAAATAGGCAGGTGCGTTAGTCAGACCAAATGACATAACGGTATACTCATACAGCCCGTACCTGGTGGTAAATGCCGTCTTAGGTATATCCTGCTCTCGAATCTTCAACTGGTGGTATCCTGATCGTAGATCGATCTTGGAAAATACCTTAGCTCCTTGTAAGCGATCAAACAAATCATTGATCATCGGTAGTGGGTACTTGTTCTTGATGGTCACTTCGTTCAATCCTCGATAATCAACAACCATCCTCAACGATCCGTCTTTCTTCTCCACTAGAAGTACTGGTGATCCCCAAGGTGACGAACTTGGGCGAATATAGCCTTTATCCAGTAACTCCTTAATCTGCTTCTTAATTTCCTCCAAATCTTTTGCGGGCATCCTGTACGGTCTCTTAGATATTGGTCCTGTGCCTGGCAAAAGTTCAATCAGAAACTTAATGTCTCTATCCGGTGGCATGCCTGGCAACTCTTCTGGAAAAACATCCGGGTAATCCTTCACCACTGGTACTTCCTCCTGTACAACTCCTGATAAGGAATTCACCTGAATTCTCTTCGGCATATGCCGGGATACATACTTAATCCTTCTTCCTTCTGGGGTGGTAAGCGAAATCGTCTTACTGGCGCAATCGATGTTTCCTCCATACATCGATAGCCAATCCATACCCAAAATTACATCCAAACCTTGCGACTCCAAAACTATTAGGTCTGAGGGGAAAACATGCCTACCTATGGCCAATGGCATCTGAAAACATCCTTGGCTTGCCATATACTCTGCTCCTGGTGAACTTACCAACATAGGTGTTTTAAGAACCTTGGTGGGCAACTTATACTTATCCACAAATCCCCTTGATATGTATGAATGCGATGCACCAGTATCGAAAAGAACGAGTGCAGTAAATGACTTAACCAAAAACTTACCTATTACTGCATCACGCTGTGCTTCAACCTCCTCCACGTAAACGTGGTTCACATGTCCTTTGTTGAAAGGGTTCGGCTTCTTCACAGAGCTTCCATTTCCATTACCATTCTGGGCTTCAGGACATTCATTGGCATAATGTCCAGTCTTCTGGCACTTAAAGCAAGTGACTTGGCTCAGGTCTCTCTTAGCTGGGGTTGAAGGGTTGGTACGGTTCTGGCCGTTGCTTCCTCCGTTCCCATTACCATTCTTGGAGCCATTATGGTTGTGCGAACTACCTCCTCCATGGGTATGCTGAAACTGTCCTCCCGATTTCGGGGTAAAACGTGGCTTCTGCTGAGCTCCAGAATTGTACTTCCCTTGTCCATACTTCCTCTTACGGTTTTCAATTTGCTGCTGCTTCCCTTCAATCATGAGTGCTCTATCTACCAACTCCTGGTAGTTATTGAAGGTTGCTACCATTAGCTGCATGCTCAGCTCATCATTCAGTCCTTCCAGAAACTTCTCCTACTTGGCTTCATCTGTAGCAACGTCATCTGGTGCATAACATGCTAACTTACTGAAATCCTCCACATACTGGCCTACGGTGCGTCCTCCTTGGCGTAGGTTGCGAAACTCACGCTTCTTCATAGCCATAGCTCCTGCTGAAACATGGGTTGTACGGAAAGATTGCTGAAACTGGTCCCATGTGACAGTGTCAATAGGGTGTGTGGCTGTGTAATTCTCCCACCATGATGCCGCGGGTCCATCAAGCTGATGTGAGGCAAAACGCACTCTCTCCGCATCTGTGCATCCTGTAGTGGTCAACTCCCTTCCAACTTTGCGGAGCCAATCATCTACAACAATTGGCTCGGTGCTGCTGGAAAACACCGGCGGATTTAGCCTCAAGAAACGGGCTAAGTGATCAACAGGTGGTGGTGGTGGGTTGTTGTTGTTGTTGTTGTTGCCTTGGTTCTGTACTAACACTTGCATCAGGGCATTCTGCTGCTGAATCAACTGTGTGATCTCCGGTGGGAAAACAAATCCGGTGCCGCGTCTCGGAGGCATCTGATAGGTTTAGAAAAGATGAGAGTTTAGAATAGAATGAGGTCTAGAGAGAAAACACTACCCATATGCTCATGAGACAAACACAATCAATATCACTCAATCAAATCAAACAATGCATACAATCGATCTAAGTAGCGTTACAAAAGTGCTCGAACTATACTATATAAATGGGGGAATACTACTAGTGATATGGTGGTCTACTAGAAATTTTGATCAGTCGAAGACTCCATGATATCTGCTCCAGCTTCATCAAAAAAGTCATCTTCACTTGGTTCCGAGTCGGTGTCGTCGATGATGATGTAGTTATCCGGGCAAGCGCATTCATCATCTTCTCCTTTTGATGCTGGATTTCCCATGAATACTCCAATCTTCTTCTCCAGGTCGTCATTCTTCCCTACTAGTGCGATGATTTCCTCCAAATGATCCTCGCGTGTAGCCTTGAGTTCTTCCTCCAACTCCTTGATCTTGGTCAATGCCTTCTTCAGATTTATCATGTCTGAGCACATCTGGTTCTCCCGGCGACGAATGTGTTGGTTTTGCTCCTGGATGAAAGCTGCAATTGATCCATCCTTCTTGGTGCTGATCATCTCCCATTGCTCGTCTCGGCGTCCACAAATCTGATAAATAGTATCCTTAAGCTCCCTGTGGTAGACTTCTCCAATGCGTCCCATAGAGATGTGGGCTGCCATGCTCTTCCCTAAACTCCAGGTTGGTGCTTCAAAAGAAAACTTTATAGGCTCAGTGACTGGTGTAAATGTCCTTCCTGGAATTTGAACTTGAATCTTCCAGCTCTCCTCTTCTGGTAGTGTGGTGTTGTAGGTTCCGGTGATGCTTGGTATTCCAATGTTCAAGTACTTAGTGACTTCCTTCAAGTGCCGTCCAAAAGGTGTATCTTCATCTGGTTGCATGAACTTGTTCCTTGCATTCGCCATTCCCTAAAGAGTAGAAAGTGGAGAGGAGTCAGAAATGAGAAGAGAGAGTAGTGTTCTAGGGTTTAAGCTTAGTGGTCGTGTCCTACAGTCAACCTGGCTCTGATACCACCTTTGTAGCGACCAGACCTCAAACAGTCTGTGCTGCTGTGCACCAGTGTCATCCCTGGATCAGTAATGCTGACACGCACAGTACAAATGGAGGATTTATAACAGAGTAGCAATCACACACTTATTACAACGAATATTTCAAAAGAGAATAAGTATGATAAATATGGCTTAAGGCCATCTAACACGATAACAACGGAAGACTTGGAAGAATAGTGAGTCCATCAACTCCAACGGCATCACTGAGTATAAGACCACGACCTAAGGCACCTTACTCGTCGTCTGAAAAGTCTGCAACATGAAACGTTGCAGCCCGGAAACGGGTCAGCACATGGAATATGCTGGCAATGTAACACATAGAGAATAATGAACATAATAATGCTATACTACATGCATATATGGCTGGTAGAAAGCTCTATGGTTACAGTTTTGCGAAAAGCCAGTTTTTCCCTACTGCAAAGGAATAAATTTTATTTAACTATCATGGTGGTTGTTAAACATTGAGATGGTTGACAGCATCTCAATCCCATTAAGTATCATCATTAACCCAACAAGATTAATTAAAGTAACATGATGAGATTCACATGATAATCCAAGTACTAGATACTCAAGATGTCCATAACCGGGGACACGGCTAACCATGATTAGATAGTACACTCTGCAGAGGTTTGCGCACTTTTCCCCACAAGACTCGATCGCCTCCGCTTGATTCTCGCACTACATGATGTTTGAGAAACGGATGACCGAGACACAGTCTTTCAGAAGCGTTAGCACCTTACGATGGGTAGACCGGTACACCTACATCCCCTACATCTGCTAGTCTACCACTATAAGAGTTCACACAACTTAATCAACTATGCTAGAGCCCATAATAGCTTGTGGCTGCACACGGAAGTTTCTAGCATGAATAATCTCATGATCCCTTTGAACCTGGGTGGCGGTCCAAAAAGAAAAACAGGCAATCCTGGAATACCCAGGTACCTCAATCCACCCAGATGTGAGTTTTAGTTGCCACCTTAAGTAAACCATTAATTAACAATCTCACATCTGTCGTGAATATCTCGCAAACCCAATCCACGTCTACAAGCATAGCATAGCAATATAAGCAAACGTAGAAGTAACTCCCAAAGGTTTGATAATGAAACAGGTGATAGGTACTACCTCTTCTACTTCCCAATACCCACAATTTAATTAGATCCTAATCATGCAATGTTTGAGGATTGATCTAATGCAATAAAACTGGGTAGTACAAGGGGTATGATCAAAGTGTTACTTGCCTTGCTCATGATCCGCGAAACCTAGCGATTCGAAGTAGCAAGCGGCGCACTCCGGGTACTCTATCATAAACAAACAAGCAAACAATAAGTACGCATCTAATGCACGGGTAAAACTCAAATAAGAGAACTAACCAGAAAGTTCAACTTAAGAACTCCGGTTTGCAAAAAGAATCAAATCAAACGAAGCAACGAAAGTCAAACGGCGAAAGAAACAAACTTCGTTTACTAATCTGGACCTAGGTCAAATTTTACAGAAACAAAAAACTTGTTGGAGTTGGTTAAACGGAAAGAGAATTTCGAGATGAAACTCTAGCGCTTGAATCGCCTGATTCCGATAAACGAGCAAAAAGTTATACTAGTTCGAAAATCTGATCAGAAATCGCGATCAGAAAAATCGCGGAATAAATCCGAGAAAAGAAAAACGTCAAACAGATTAACGAACGAACGTTCGTTAAGTGGATCTAAACGACGAATGCGTTCAATAAAACGAGCGACCGAGCGAACGCTCGCTAATTAACCTAAACAAAAAAAACCGATCTAAAAAAACCCGATGAAAAACCGCGGAAAAATTGAACGGTTTTTCACGAGAAAACCGGCGGCTACCTCCGGCTCCGGCGAGGCGGCGGCTTCGGCGGCAGGCGGCGGCGGCGGCGCGGCGGCGAGGCGACGCGGTCGGGCGGCGGCGGCGGGCTCGAGGCGGCTAGGGTTTGGCCTCGGGCTGGGCCGGCTCGGCGCTATATAAAGCCCCGGTCAGGCGGAGTCCTGGCCGGTTACGGCCCATAGTCGGTTTCGTTTTTTTTAAATTACGCACAGAAAAACGATTAAAAGAAATACCAAACGGACTCCAAAAATCCCGAAATAAATTTTCCCCGGCTTCTAAAATCAAGCCGGAAAAGATGAACATTTATTTGGGGCCTAAATGAAATTTTGGAAAATGCACATTTTTCCTAAATTCAAATAAAATATCCGAAAACTCCGAAATAAAATCTTAGTTGATTTTTTTTATTAAATCTTGAATATTCCTATATTTTGGGAAAGTCATTTTATTCCCTCTCTCATATTTTTATAATTGGAATAATTGAGGATAAAATAAATAAAACCAAATGATCCTATTTTCAAAATTTGATAAATCTCAAATACGAAAATAACGAAATCCCCAACTCTCTCCGTGGGTCCTTGAGTTGCGTAGAATTTCTAGGATCAAACCAAAATGCAATAAAATATGATATGCAATGATGATCTAATGTATACCATTCCAAATTGAAAATTTGGGATGTTACATCCATAGATTTCATTGTTCTTGATATACATTGCAATCCAACATGTCCTATTATTCTTGGTAGACCTTTCCTTAGAACGATTGATGCAATTATTGATATGAAAGAAGCAAACTTTAGATTTCAATGTACGTTAAGGAAAGGTATGGAACACTTTCCAAGAAAGAAAATTAAATTTCCTTATGAATCTATTATGAGAGCCACTTATGGATTGCATGCCAAAGATGATAATATCTAGATCTATTCAGGTTTTATGTGTAGCTAAGGACGTTAAACGATAGCGCTTGTTGGGAGGCAACCCAATTTTATTTTTATTTTTTTATTTTTAGGTTCTGTTTTGCAATAAATAATTCTTCTACCCTCTGGTTAGATGTGGTTTTGTGTTTTAGTTAGTGTTTGTGACAAGTAAGACCTTTAAGATAGCTTACGGTGATAGTTGATTTGATCTTGCTGAAAAATAGAAACTTTTGAGCTCAGTCCTAGAATTGTTTCAAATCATAGAAGCATGATAAAATACTGACTCTTTTTGCAGAAGATTTATAAACAAATTGCTTAGGTCGTCCTAATTTTTCATAATTTATGGAGTTACAGAAGTGTTCGAAATATCCAAATTGCTACAGTGTTCTCTTTTTGACAGATTTTGTTTTCTGTGTGTTGTTTGCTTATTTTGATGAATCTATGGCTAGTATCGAGGGGTATGAACAATGGAAAAGTTGGAATACAGTAGATATTACACCAATATAAATAAAGAATGAGTTCACAACAGTACCAAAAGTGGTGATTTATTTTCTGATACTAACGGAGCTTATGAGATTTTCTGTTGAGTTTTGCGTTGTGAAGTTTTCAAGTTTTGGGTAAGGATTTGATGGACTATGGAATAAGGAGTGGCAAGAGATTAAGCTTGGGGATGCCCAAGGCACCCCAAGGTAATATTCAAGGACTACCAAGAGCCTAAGCTTGGGGATGCCTTCCGGGGCATCCCCTCTTTCGTCTTCGTCTATCGGTAACTTTACTTGAGGCTATATTTTTATTCACCACATGATTTTTTTTTTGCTTGGAGCGTCTTGTATGATTTGAGTCTTTGCATTTTAGTTTTCTACAATCATCCTTGTTGTACACACCTTTTGAGAGAGACACGCATGAATCATCATTTATTAGAATACTCTATGTGCTTCACTTATATCTTTTGAGCTAGGCAATTTTGCTCTAGTGCTTCATTTATATCTTTTTAGAGCACGACGGTGGCTTTATTTTATAGAAACTTAAGAACTCTCATGCTTCACTTATATTATTTTTAGAGTCTTTAAAACAGCATGGTAATTTGCTTTGGTTATAAAATTAGTCCTAATATGATAGGCATTCAAGAGGGATATAATAAAAAACTTTCATATAAAGTGCATTGAATACTATGAGAAGTTTGATTCCTTATGATTGTTTTGATTGCTAGTGAGTAGTTGTGAATTTGAGAAATACTTGTGTTAAGGTTTGTGAGTCCCGTAGCATGCACGTATGGTGAACCGTTATGTAATGAAGTAGGAGCATGAGATAATTTTTTATTGTCTTCCTTATAAGTGGCGGTCGGGGAAGAGCGATGGTCTTTTCCTACCAATCTATCCCCCTAGGAGCATGCACATAGTACTTTGTTTAGATGGCTAATAGATTTTTGCAATAAGTATGTGAGTTCTTTATGACTAATGTTGAGTCCATGGATTATACACACTCTCACCCTTCCACCATTGCTAGCCTCCCTAGTACCGCGCATCTTTCGCCGGTACCATAAACCCACCATATACCTTCCTCAAAACAGCCACCATACCTACCTATTATGGTATTTCCATAGCCATTCCGAGATATATTGTCATGCAACTTTCCACCGTTCCGTTTATTATGACACGCATCATCATTTTCATATTTCTTTGCATGATCATGTAGTTGACATCGTATTTGTGGCAAAGCCACCTTTCATCATTTTTATACATGTCGCTCTTGAGTCATTGCACATCCCGGTACACCGCCGGAGGCATTCATATGGAGTCATATTTTTTTCTAAGTATCGAGTTGTAATTTTTGAGTTGTAAGTAAATAGAAGTATGATGATCTTCATTATTAGAGCATTGTCCCATGTGAGGAAGTAAAAGAAAGAGAAAGAAAGAAAGAAAAAAAGAAAGAGAAAAAAAAAAGAAAAAAAGAGAGAAAAAGAAAAAATGATGAGAGAAAAAGAGAGAAGGGGCAATGTTATTATCCTTTTTCCATACTTCTTCTTAGAAGTGGCACCATGATTTTCATGATAGAGAGTCTCCTATGTTGTCACTTTCATATACTAATGGGATTTTCATTATAGAACTTGGCTTGTCTATTCCAACGGTGGGCTTCCTCAAATTTCCCAAGGTCATCGTGAGCAAGCAAGTTGGATGCACACCCACTTAGTTTTCTTTTTTAGCTTTCATAAACTTATAGCTCTAGTGCATCCGTTGCATGGCAATCCCTACTCACTCACATTGATATCTATTGATGGGCATCTCCATAGCCCGTTAATACGCCTAGTTCATGTGAGACTATCTCCCTCTTTTTGTCTTCTCCACAACCACCTTCTATTCCACTTATAGTGCTATGTCCATGGCTCACGCTCATGTATTACATGAAAGTTGAAAAAGTTTGAGAACGTCAAAAGTAGGAAACAATTTGTTGGCTTGTCATCGGGGTTGTGCATGATTTAAATGTTTTGTGTGATGAAGATGGAGCATAGACAGACTACATGATTTTGTAGGGATAAGCTTTCTTTGGCCATGTTATTTTGAGAAGACATAATTATATTGTTAGTATGCTCGAAGTATTATTGTTTTTATGTCAATATTAAACTTTTGTTTTGAATCATACGGATCTGAACATTCATGCCACAATAAAGAAATTACATGGATAAATATGTTAGGTAGCATTCCACATCAAAAATTCTGTTTTTATCATTTACCTACTCGAGGACGAGCAGGAATTAAGCTTGGGGATGCTTGATACGTCTCCAACGTATCTATAATTTTTTATTGTTCCATGCTATTATATTATCTATTTTGGATGTTTTATATGCATTAATATGCTATTTTATATTATATTTGGCACTAACCTATTAACCTAGAGCCCAGTGACAGTTTCTGCTTTTTCCTTGTTTTAGAGTTTCGCAGAAAAGGAATACCAAACAAAGTCCAAACGGAATAAAACTTTCGCGATGATCTTTCTTGGACCAGAAGGAAACTAGGAGACCTCGAGATGAAATCGGAGGAGCCACGAGGCGGCCACAAGGAAGGAGGGTGCGCCCAGGGGGGTAGGGCGCGCCCCCCACCTTTGTCCTATTTTAGAAAAGGTCATGCCGGATTTTTTTCGTGAATTTAAGCATGACTTGTGCTAGAAAATGTAGGAAATATCGAGTGCCCCAGATTTGCTAGAAAGAGAATTAAACGACATTTTGAGTTGACTTTAAGTTTGTCGGGGCTCCATACATGACAATCAAAAAATCAGCGAGGGAGAGTCTGCACCATATATGAGGGAAGAAGAATTCCGACTGTTGTCGCGGGGGTCGCTTCTCCTTCTTCTCTTTGTGCTAGACCTTTGTTATGCACTAGGAGAAGAAGCAGTAGCAACCATCATTGATGGTCGAAAAATCAGTGAGGGAGTGCCCACCATATATGAGAGAAGAAGAATGCCGACTGTTGTCTTGGGGGTCGCTTCTCCTTCTTTTCCTTGTGCTAGATATTTTAATGCACTAGGGAAAGGAGGAGTAGCAACCATCACCGACGTTTGCAATATCAGAGAGGGAGTGCCCACCATATACGTGAGATGAGAGTTTAGGAAGGAAGACTCGACAGACCTAAAGTCAACCAGTTGCATATTCAGTAATAGTGATATGTGTGTTGAGTTTCCTGGTAGTTTCCTTCAATCGATTATCAATTAATGTTTCAACTATGAACAGAGGAAATGTCTGACGACGAAAAGGAATTCGGTATGTGCGAATACTGCAAAGACGAGCATGACCTGTGCGATAGGCCTCACCTAGTTGGTGGTAGGCGCTTCAGCATCGTGATGGATGAGAACTTCGAAGTGGATACAGTAAGTCACAATGACAAGTCTTTTTTCGTAATTAAGCATGACTCCTACTTCTTTTGCTTCAACTTATAATTTTAATTTTTTACTATTCTACTAGCGTATCCCGTGTCATGCAAGAATTTATGTCTTGGATAAGATTGGTTTCAGTACTATGGAAAGTATGGAGGTAAAGAGAGTTCACTTGGGGACCGAGCATGGTTATACTTTTGCCCTAAAATTATGTAATGCAGACACCTACACCTATTTTGAATGCAAAAATTGGAGAGCACTATGCAAGGCTTATGCATTTGAGCCTGATATGCTTATCACCTTTGATATTCGTCCGGAAGATGAAATTGAAGGTAATATCGACATCTCGGTCGATGTGTAGACGCCTCCAGTTCTACCATTATGTGAGTTTCTCAACCATATTTATGTCTTGGATATTGTTTATTTAAAAATAGTTGACAACTAATTTCTATTGACAGCTTATTTCCATTCAAGCAAACATGTCCAGGGCTTGGCAGACATCACCTACTACTGTCCCGGGGCTGAACTAAACTGCGAGGGGATAAGTCATTATGTTTCATGGCCTGAGGATCTTGATACTATTAAGACAGGTTATTTTCCTAGACTTTGAAATATTAGTACTCAAAATGTGCGACCACTAGTGTGCGTATTGAACTACGGTCACATCTATTTAGGAAAGATGGTAAGATTTTTACTATTTGTCCTTAGTGCATCTTTTGCATACATTATTTTTTAAGCTAAACTTCATTGCTAAGTATGTTACTACGATGTTCTTCTACAGGAACTCCCGATTAATGTTGTGCCTCATTGGATCGAACCTAAAGGTCGCATGATAATGGTTAGCTTACAGCCAAGACATCCTACATTGCACATGAGTGCATTTAGGATTTCTCGAAGCGAGCAAGTCTTAATAGTCAAAGACTGGAGCAAAATTGTGAAGGATCGTAGCAGAGAAGTACTAGAGGGCAGCAATCAGAAGCGCAACCCACAATTAGGAGACAGCTTCATCTACATGCTCCAATATGATGAAGCAGGAGTGCTACACATGTTTTATGCTATTTAACCTGAGAGAGAGTAGTAGGAGTGATTAGCTAGCTAGAATGAGTTTGAATATGATGATGTGCTACACTATTACTATGATGATTAAATAGCTAGTGTTGGTGGTAATGACTATGATGATTATTATTAGCTAGTATTGGCAGTGATTAGATAGCTACCGTAGCTAGTGTTGGTGGTGATTAGCTAGCTAGAATGAGTTTGAAGATGATGATGTGCTACACTATAATATGATGATTAAATAGGTAGTGTTGGTGGTAATGACCATGATGATGATTAAATAGCTTGTGTTCGCGGATTAGATTCAAGTAGAGGCAACATGTGGTGCACATTGAAAGTACTACTAATCCAAACTAGATCAAGTTTGGATTAGTAGTATACTTTTGACATGCATCACATGTTGCCTCCACTTGAACCTAATCCACCTTCATTTCACACACTGTTGTATATACTAACTAATCATGGTCATAAATCACATGATGAAAGTACTGTATATAAAACATATACAAATACAGCGAAAATAAGATGCAATTTCAAAAATACTGGAAAAATAAGCAGTAGCGCTTTCTAGAAGAAACTCTACTGCTAATTACCACTATTAGCAGCGCTTTTCCACAACGAGCGCTACTACTAACTAGGTGTAGCAGTAGCGCTGGAAAACCAGCGCTACTGCTACAAGTTAGCTGTAGCGCTTTACTGGTAGCGCTTGTACAAGCGCTACTAGTAGCTCTAAAACCAACGCTACTACTAGGGTTTTCCCTAGTAGTGTGTAGCAATTACAATCATGACTAGAAGATACTTTGTCATTGTGGGATCTTGACTTGGAGCTTCTCTCTTTGCTTTTATTCTTGTAGAACTTGTTGAAGTTCTTCACCATTAAGATCAATTCTTCATTGGAAACTTGTTTCTCACTTGATGTTGTAGGAGCATCACTTGAAGCTTTGTAAGCACCGCTTGACTTGTTATGGAGCTCTTCCTTATCCTTGAGTGACATCTCATGAGCAACAATTCTACCAATGACTTTTGTGGGCTTGAGATCTTTGTAATTGGGCATCATTTGGATGATGGTGCACACGGTATCAGATTTTCTATCCAAGGCTCTTAGGATCTTCTTGATAATGAAATTTTCAGACATCTCTTCGCATCCTAAGCCGGCAATCTCATTTGTGATGAGAGCAAGCCTAGAGTATATCTCAGCGACTTCTGAACCATCCTTCATCTTGAACTTGTCAAGTTGAGTTTGAAGCACATCCAATTTGGATTTGTCGGCGCTCTGGGAACCGGGGTACCCAGACTTGCCTGCCTACGGCCCACAACGTGGCTCCACCAACGGCCTGGTACGGCCAATCTTTAGCATCAACAACACAAGACCCTCGCGAGGGGCCAAGCCCCGCGAGCCAGACGATGCCAAGACCTCCAGAAGAAGTGGCCTCTCTAGGATGGCTCCTGAGGAGCAGAGATTTCCAAGTGAGCCCTCACCTCGTGAGGTTCAGATGACGCAAGCCATGAGGACCAAGGCCAGGCGGGCGCCAGCGGGTGCAGTCCAGTAGGTTTCCTCTTTGGTGTTAAAGAGGCAACCGCAGGCGCGGAGTCCCGACAAATTAGCCAACGATTTCCATTTCCATGCTACAAGACCAAGACCGCCAGGACGGCAGGACAGAGGTCATCGTCAAGCCCAGCACGGCGTCATGACCAGAAGCTTTGCAGGCGATGACCACCTTTTGTCACGATAAGACGTACTAGTTGTCTCCCTTAGAATTTGGCCGTTGTGGGATCCCTTCCCACCTTTGTTTTGGGGAAGAGGACCAAGGCCACTATACATATAGCTTAGCCACCACCATAGAGGGGATGGATGGGGGAGAGAAGGAGACGGGACCATCCACACCCACACACGAACGAGAACACACCTCCTGAGGTTGTTCTTCCACTGTACTAGTTCATCCTCAGCCCACCTCGAGGCTAATCCACCACAAAGCAGGAGTAGGCTATTACATCGCAAGGTGGCCCAAACCTGGGTAAACTGCCTTGTCCCATTCTTTTCCAGTTCATCGAGCTATGCCGTGAGATCAACGAGTTGGCAGACTGGGGACGTTGAGTTCTTCGCATGCACCCAAGAGTTCGAATCTTTCTTGGGTCTGCGGAGCCCCGGATCCGACATTTGGCGCACCAGGTAGGGGTGTGTCAGAGCCTCTCTTCCACCGGTCGATTCGTCACCGCTCCGCCACTCTCATGGCTGATGCTCGTCGAGTTCGTGCTGAGCGCCGGGCCGCCCTCGCCGCCCGTGTCGCTCAGACATCGCCTGTAGGTGACGGCGCTCCCCACCGTTCCCCATCACCTGCGGCCAACGCCGCCACTAGACCCGCGACCCATGAACAGTAGGCTTCGTCGCTTCAGCCTTCTGTACGGCGTGATGGACGCACCGCCGCTCCATCGCTGACTCCGGCGGTTGCTTCGTCTTCCCATGCTCGTCGCGGGCCGACGAACACGCAGGCTGCGTTTCTCATGGCATGCGAGCTTCTGCGTTATCGCCCAACCGATGACCACTACGAGGACTGGCTGGACCGCATTGCTGAGCTCGTCAGCGCCGCTGGTGATAGAGGCAAAGGTGTCCCGTCTTTCGATGAGATTGTGGCTATCATTTTGGAGGAAGTCGACTTTGACGATCCGACTACGAACGTGCGAGGACGTCGCGCCTTAGCAATCGCTAAACCAACTCCAAGAGGTTATTGACCACGCCGGAGCACAATCAACCTGACCACGAAAGTCTGTTTCCTGCAGGCAAACAAAGAACAAGCAAGAAACTGAGATTGCAATCTGGATATTGCGAATATAAGAGGAAAGCTTTATTGTGTTCTCAAGAGTGTTGTATTAGGAGATAAACAATACAACTTGGGGGCTATTGTTGCGCGAAGGTTGCATCATAACAGTATTAGTGGAGATTTGTTTGGTGAAATTTATGCAACCCGTGTAGCTAATTATCTTGAGATACCCATACATGAAAATGATATGGAATTGCCTCCTGCTTATTTAGATTATAATGCTATGGTTCGTCATTAGTTTGTTGAGAGGAATGAACAGTTCCTCCAATACCGACTAATCTTTGACAGATGCCGCACTGTCCATATTGCTCTCCCTGCTTCTGCTTTCTTTGACTTTCGGGCAAAAGGGAGATATGTTATAACCAGGAAGGAGGCGAACAAGTATGAGAGGAGGACGGAGGCAGCTCGCCTCCAAGCTGCAGCTCATTAGGAAATAGCCGCCGCATCTCAGTACAACCCTAGCTACAACTTTGGATATCCGCCAGGCCAGCCGTGGCCCTAGACCAACTTAGGCCAAAAGCCTAAGCTTGGGGGAGTACGTATTTCTCACCGACATTACATTCATGTTCACACACTCATTCTAGTTGTCGGTGCTCATACTTTTTCATTGTACTATCCATGCTAGTTTATTTTCTTCTCTAAGCCTTCATCTCGTGTGTTCGAAAAACCTTAAGAAAAACCAAAAAAATTAGTTGTAGCTTTTAGCTAGTTTACTTTCCATGCCTGTAGTAGTAGTAATTAAAAGAAAACCCAAAAAGATTTCTCGTTCTTCTTTTGCTTGTTGGGAGCTTTCCTGTGTAAATAGTTTTATTTCCTTTCTTTTCTTTGGGGGTCGAGAGGAGAAGACCATGATGAAAACGTTGAGGGGCTCTTATATGCATTATTGTTGATTTAACCAAGAGCCCATATTACCTTGTCTTCTCCTGTGTACTAAATGCTTGCAGATTCCAACATAGTCCAACGCACGCGCACTATTATTATTATCCACACCGTTCGGTCGTGCAAGTGAAAGGCAATAATGACGATATATGATGGACTGATTGAGATGAGAGAAGTTGGTATGAACTCGACCTATCTTGCTTTTGTAAATATGATTAGTTCATCGTTCCTGATTCAGCCTATTATGAATGAAACATGTTTGCAATGACAATTAGAGATTATAGTTGCTCATGCCATGCTTAATTAGCTAGGAGTTTATAATGGTTTACCTTGCGTGCCAACATGCTATTAAAATGGTTGTGATGTGGTATGATAGGGTGGTATCCTCCTTTGAACGATTCGAGTGGCTCGACTTGGCACATGTTCACGCATGTAGTTGAAACAAAATCAACATAGCCTCCACGATATTTATGTTCATGGTGGATTTAATCCTACTCATGCTTGCACTCAATGTTGATTAATTTTAATGCATGTTCGTGACTGTTGTCGCTCTCTAGCTGGTCGCTTCCCAGTCTTTTTCTAGCCTTCACTTGTACTAAGCGGGAATACTGCTTGTGCATCCACTTCCATAAACCCCAAAGTTATTCCATATGAATCCACATACCTTCCTATATGCGGTATCTACCTACCGTTCCAAGTAAATTTGTATGTGTCAAACTCTAAACCTTCAAATGAAATTCTGTTTTGTATGCTCGAATAGCTCAGGTATCAACTAGGGTTGTCTGTATCTTCCATTCTAGGTGGGTTATTCTCACGAGGAGTGGACTCCACTCCTCACTCACGAGAAAATGGCTGGTCACCAGGATGCCCAGTCCCTTGCTTAAATCAACATAATTGCAAACAAAACTCCCCCAGGACTGTTGTTAGTTGGAGGCACCCGTTGTTTCGGGCAAGCCATGGATTTATGCTCGTTGGTGGTGGGGGAGTATAAACTTTACCATTCTATTTGGGAACCGCCTATAATGTGTGTAGCATGGAAGATATCGAGATCTCCCGGTTGTTATATTGACAATGAAAGTATGCCGCTCAAAATATTATTTATCTCTATTTCAAAAATCGAGCTCTGGCACCTCTACAAATCCCTGATTCCCTCTGTGAAGGGCCTATCTATTTACTTTTTGATAGAGGCAAAGGTGTCCCGTCTTTCGATGAGATGATGGATATCGCTTTGATGGAAGTCGACTTTGACGATCCGACTACGAACGTGCAAGGACGTCGCGCCTTAGCAATCGCTAAACCAACTCTGAGAGGTTATTGACCACGCCGGAGCACGATCAACCTGACCACGAGGGTCTGTTTCCTGCGAGCAAACGAAGAACAAGCAAGAAACTGAGATTGCAGTCTGGATATTGTGAATATAAGATGAAAGCTTTATTGATCAAGGTGGGGTTCTGTGACGCCTTTGTCTGGTCGTTGAACACAAACGAAGTACGCGAAGTTGCAGCTATGGCGAACTTTTAATCTAAACAAAACCCAAAGTCTAAACGACACCCTAAGGGCTGTATATATGGAGGAAGAGGGGGGAATTTCGTGGCCCTTGGGGAAGTGGTCCGAAACCAACCCTATCTCTTGTTTCCCCACACATACGGACTCTAAAAATAGCCTATACTCAAGTATTTCGAAATTACATGGGCCTGGCCCAATAATAAGGTGACGCAGCACCTAGAATAGCCTCTGGACGAAAGTTATGAAGTAGCATCTTGTATATTTTGTCCAAGGCTTCATGCACGCATTATGGTGGCTTCAACGTCCTGAAATCATCACTTGTAACTCCGTTCTTGTCCCCCATGCGCATGCCATCATCTCCATGCTTGTTCTTGCTCCAATGTTCATCCTTCTCAAAGCTAGGCCCTTCATTTGTAAGCAAAACAAATGTATCCAATTTAGGCAGCATCATATTCTCATGAACATTAGAATCATTACCAAGAAACGAAAGTACCTGGTAATTTAATTGGCGTGCGCGAGCTCTAGTAATTGGTCCAGTATGTATAGCAGCAGGGGCTGTGGGTGTAACAATGGTATTGATGTCCTCATCATCCTTCCCTTCTTGAAATGAAGTCGTCCTCGACGGAAGCTCATCTCCCTCACCCAAATAAGGCTTCAAATCTGCAATGTTAAAAGTGGGACTAACCCCAAAATCTGCAGGCAGCTCAAGTTTATATGCATTATCATTTATTTTCTCTAACACCTTAAAAGGACCATTAGCACGTGGCATTAGCTTTGATTCGCGCAAATCAGGAAATCTATCCTTACGCAAATGTAACCAAACAAGATCTCCAGGTGCAAACACAACATGTTTTCTACCCTTATCTCTAGCAAGTTTATATTTAGCATTCATACGCTCAATGTTTTCCTTAGTTAACTCATGCATTTTTAAGATCAATTCAGCACGTTGTTTAGCATCAAAATTAACCTTCTCCGAAGATGGAAGAGGCAACAAATCAATTGGTGCACGAGGTAGGAAACCATACACAATTTCAAAAGGGCACATCTTAGTAGTAGAATGCAATGAACGATTATAAGCAAACTCAATATGAGGCAAGCATTCTTCCCACATTTTCTTATTATTCTTCAAAACAGCCCTAAGCATAGTAGACAATGTTCTATTGACTACTTCAGTTTGTCCATCAGTTTGGGGGTGACAAGTAGTACTAAAAAGCAGTTTAGTCCCCAACTTAGCCCATAAACATCTCCAAAAGTGGCTAAGAAATTTAGTATCACGATCTGAAACAATAGTATTTGGCACACCATGCAAACGAATAATTTCACGGAAGAACAAATCAGCAACATTAACAGCATCATCGCTTTTATGACATGGTATAAAGTGTGCCATTTTTGAGAATCTATCCACGACAACAAATATGCTATCCCTGCCCTTCTTTGTTCGAGGTAAACCTAAAACAAAGTCCATAGATATATCCTCCCAAGGAACACTAGGTACAGGCAAAGGCATATATAAACCATGAGGATTGATTCGTGACTTAGCTTTTTGACATGTAGTGCAGCGAGCAACAAAACGCTCAACATCCCGTCTCATCTTTGGCCAAAAGAAATGTGTACCAAGTACGTCCTCCGTCTTCTTCACGCCAAAGTGTCCCATTAATCCTCCTCCATGCGCCTCCTGCAACAACAAAAGACGAAGAGAGCTAGCTGGAATGCATAGCTTGTTAGCACGGAGCACAAATCCATCATTAACGACAAACTTGTTCCAGGTTCTTCCTTCTTTACAATTCTGCAAAACATCTTTAAAATCAACATCATGCACATATTGATCTTTGATGGTCTCCAAACCAAATATTTTGAAGTCAAGTTGTGAAAGCATAGTATAGCGACGGGACAATGCATCAGCAATAACATTTTCTTTACCCTTCTTGTGCTTAATGACATAAGGGAAAGTTTCAATGAATTCAACCCATTTAGCATGTCTACGATTCAGTTTAGCTTGACTTTTAATATGTTTCAAAGATTCATGATCAGAATGTACAACAAATTCTTTGGGCCATAAATAATGTTGCCATGTTTCTAAAGTCCGAACAAGAGCATACAGTTCTTTATCTGATGAGGACATCAATACCATTGTTACACCCACAGCCCCTGCTGCTATACATACTGGACCAATTACTAGAGCTCGCGCACGCCAATTAAATTACCAGGTACTTTCGTTTCTTGGTAATGATTCTAATATTCATGAGAATATGATGCTGCCTAAATTGGATACATTTGTTTTGCTTACAAATGAAGGGCCTAGCTCTGAGAAGGATGAACATTGGAGCAAGAACAAGCATGGAGATGATGGCATGCGCATGGGGAACAAGAACGGAGTTACAAGTGATGATTTCAAGACGTTGAAGCCACCATAATGCGTGCATGAAACCTTCGACAAAATATACAAGATGCTACTTCATAACTTTCGTCCAGAGGCTATTCTAGGTGCTGCGTCACCTTATTATTGGGCCAGGCCCATGTAATTTCGAAATACATCAGTATAGGCTGTTTTTAGAGTCCGTATGTGTGGGGAAACAAGAGATAGGGTTGGTTTCGGACCCCTTCCTCAAGGGCCACGAAATTCCCCCCCCCTCTTCCTCCATATATACAGCCCTTAGGGCGTCGTTTAGACTTTGGGGTTTTGTTTAGATTAAAAGTTCGCCATAGCTGCAACTTCGCGTACTTCGTTTGTGTTCAGCGACCAGACAAAGGCGTCACAGAACTCCACCTTGATCAATAAAGCTTTCATCTTATATTCGCAATATCCAGATTGCAATCTCAGTTTCTTGCTTGTTCTTCGTTTGCTCGCAGGAAACAGACCCTCGTGGTCAGGTTGATCGTGCTCCGGCGTGGTCGATAACCTCTCGGAGTTGGTTTAGCGATTGCTAAGGCGCGACGTCCTCGCACGTTCGTAGTCGGATCGTCAAAGTCGACTTCCACCAAAGCGATATCCATCATCTCATCGAAAGACGGGACACCTTTGCCTCTATCAAGTGGTATCAGATTTCCAGGTTGCTCGGTGAGATTTTACAGTTTTTCATAGTTTAGATCGAGTCTGTTCTTCATACCTACAGTCCACGAAAAAGCCACACAAAAAATTAGGGTTAGTTCATCATATCCGAACCAATCTGAGCCTTTGCATAATCTTTTTAGGGTTTTTGCTTTGTTGAATTTGCGGTTGCATCGTCGTGTCAAGTTGCTGGTCTTAGAGCCTAGTCTTTTAGAGTTTCGAGTTCTGGTCATAAGTTGTCACGCCGCCGCCGCACCATCATCATCGCCTTGACATCTACCACCATTGCTTATCCGCCACCGCTTTGCATCCGTATCCATATACCACCACCAATCCGTATCCATATACCACCACCGATCCGTATCCATATACCACTACCGCTACCATATACCACCACCGCTGCCATATCCTATCGCCATATATCCACCACCAATCCGAGTTCTTTTCATATTCGGTTGGTTTTAGAGATCCATATATTTTCCGTTTCGTGTTTCCTTGCCTGAGTAGGTCTCGGAAAAAAAAAAGTCTGGAGACCCCCGGGCAGTTTTTAGGCCAAAATTTCGGCAACCAAAAATATTTTTTCCCTATCCTATTTTTAGGCCCCGGGTAGTGTTTTGAGACACTCGCCATCATAGTGATTTTTTGTCGCACTTTTTCGTCGTCGCTGCCCTGATTTCCGAAAAAAAAATAGTCAAAAAATTTTGTGCCCATCCTGTCAGTTTGACCTGGGAAGAGTTTTGAGACACTCGCCATTATAGTGATTTTTCGAAAAAAAAAAAAGGAGCGCAAAAAAAAAGAGCGCAAAAAAAAAAGAGCGAAAAAAAATTCCAGAGTGTGCTTTTCCCTTGTTTACGTGCAGCGCCGTGATTTTGTTAGTGTTCTAGGCTCGCGTCTCTAGCACGGTCTAGCCTAGGACCAGCACAGTACCGTCGTTGAGCGTTTATTCAACTTTGCATCTCTGAATTGATTATTGCTTACCATTTTGCTACCATATTATAAGCCTTCCCAGCTCCACATAAGTCTACATCGTGCGTTTGACTCTTCCTGGTAATCGCTATATCCAAGCTTTGAGAGTTTTTGACTACAACGGTTGCCGATCACCACCTGCTGCTGGGTAAGAACTGGTAAGAATTTGAGATTCGCTTGAAGGTTTTGTGACACACCACCATCACCACCACTTCTAGTAGTCTGCAGGATCATATTCTTTTGTGTTTCTTTTGCTGCTAACCATGGCAGGTTCACAAGCCGATGAGACTGATTGGGAGAACATGACGAACAAGGAGTTGCATGATAAATTTCAGCAAATGATGAGTGGCCAGGTGGGAGATGTGCTAAACAGATTTGAAGAGGCTATGGAGAAGATAGATGCCGTGGAGAAGTCGTTTGAGACAAAGCTGGATAACAAGTTTACTGAATTACTCAAGCGTCTTCCCCAACCACCACCGGCTGCACATGTCGCACCTCTACAACAACAACAACCACATCTCCAACGCCGCCTTCCAAATCAAGTGGGACGGGCACAGCGCGTTCCAATTGAGATTGGTCAAAATTCGGGTGCTGCTGCACCTACTGTTGATGCTTCTTTGGCTCCTGCTCCTGCGGCGGCTGAGGAGGATGACGATTATGCGGGCGATTATGAGGATGAGGTTGATCAAAATCAGAACTACGTGCAGCCACCAGCACCACCACCAGCAGGTCGACCTCAGGTATATATTCGCAACGGTAGGCCGGCACCACCACCTCAGGTACGAGATCATGACCATCTCCCTAAACTGAAATTGAATATTCCACCATTTGAGGGTAGATATGTTCCTGATATATATCTTACTTGGGAGTTAGAAACTGAACAACGATTTACATGTTTACAATATCCTGAGGAGAGACGTGTTCCTGCTGCTGTTTGTGCTTTCACTAGCTTTGCATGTGTTTGGTGGTCTGAACATTGTAGATTATATCCTGTTCCAACTACTTGGGCTGCTTTGAAAACTGCTATGCGTACTCGTTGGGTTCCACCATATTATCAACGTGAATTACTTCAAAAATTGCAGCGTTTAAGACAAGGGAAAAATTCTGTAGAAGAATATTATCAGGAATTACAAACTGGCATGATTAGATGTGGTATTGTTGAGGAGAATGAAGCTATGCTTGCACGTTTTATGGGTGGATTAAATAAAGAGATTCAGACCATTCTAGAGTATAAGGATTATAATAATATCACTCGTTTATTCCATCTTGCTTGTAAAGCTGAACGTGAAGTGCAGGATCGACAGCCATTGGCGCGAACTAACTTTTCTGCAGGTCGACCTTCATCATGGACACCGCGTGCATCTTCTACTTCCACTTCACCATCACCTCCATCAGGTGCCACCTCCAGCCGTGATACAAGAAAGCAGGCACAACCACCACTCTCTGCCAAGAGCACGCCTGCCGGGCCTGCGCAGAGCTCTTCTTCTTCCATGGCATCGACAGGGCACACAAGTGATATTATTTGTCGTCGTTGTAAGGGAAGAGGACATTTTGCGAGAGAATGCAAATCTCAGCGTGTCATGATTGCTACTGAGGATGGTGGGTATGAGTCCGCTAGTGACTATGATGAGGAGACTTTGGCTCTTATTACACGTGAAGAACATGGTGGAGATGATTCTGAAAATGAGACGCAATACATGGCTCCTGAAGACGCTGACAGGTATGAATGTTTAGTTGCTCAACGTGTTTTGAGTGTGCAGGTCACACAAGCAGAGCAAAATCAGAGGCATAATTTGTTCCATACAAAGGGAGTTGTGAAGGAACGTTCTGTTCGCGTCATCATCGATGGAGGGAGCTGTAACAACTTGGCTAGCATGGAGATGGTGGAGAAGCTATCTCTCACCACAAGACCACATCCACATCCTTACTACATCCAATGGTTCAACAACAGCGGCAAGGTTAAGGTAACACGTACCGTTCGTGTGCATTTTAGTATCTCTACATATGCTGATTATGTTGATTGTGATGTGGTACCCATGCAAGCATGTTCCTTATTACTAGGTAGACCATGGCAATTTGATAAAAATTCTGTACACCATGGTAGAAACAATCAGTATACTCTTGTTCATAAGGATAAAAATATTACTTTGCTTCCTATGACTCCTGATTCCATTTTGAAAGATGACATTAATAGAGCTAATAAAGCAAAACAGGAGAAAAATAAGAGTGAAAATCAGATTGTGGCAAAGGAATTTGAGCAACAAATGAAACCTAATAATAAACCATCTAGTGTTGTTTCTGAAATTAAATTGAAAAGTGCATGTTTACTTGCCACAAAATCTGATATTGATGAACTAGATTTCCACAAATCTGTTTGCTATGCTTTTGTGTGCAAAGAGGCATTATTTTCATTCGAGGACGTGCCTTCCTCTTTGCCCCCTGCTGTCACTAACATTTTGCAGGAGTTCGCTGACGTCTTCCCACAAGACGTGCCACCGGGATTACCACCTATTCGAGGGATTGAGCATCAAATTGACTTAATTCCCGGTGCATCGCTACCCAACCGTGCACCATACCGTACCAATCCAGAGGAGACGAAGGAGATTATGCGTCAAGTACAGGAGCTGCTTGACAAAGGTTATATACGCGAATCTCTTAGTCCTTGTGCTGTTCCTATTATACTCGTGCCTAAAAAGGATGGTACGTCGCGTATGTGTGTTGATTGTAGAGGCATTAATAATATTACTATTCGTTATCGTCATCCTATTCCTAGGCTAGATGATATGCTTGATGAATTGAGTGGCTCTACAATATTCTCCAAAGTTGATTTGCGTAGTGGATACCATCAAATTCGTATGAAATTGGGAGATGAATGGAAAACTGCCTTTAAAACTAAGTTTGGTTTATATGAGTGGTTAGTCATGCCTTTTGGGTTAACTAATGCACCTAGTACTTTCATGAGACTAATGAACGAAGTTTTACGTGCTTTCATTGGACGATTTGTGGTAGTCTATTTTGATGATATACTGATTTATAGCAAATCTTTGGAAGAACATTTGGAACATTTACGTGCTGTTTTTATTGCTCTACGTGATGCACGTTTGTTTGGTAACCTTGGGAAGTGCACCTTTTGCACCGACCGAGTATCTTTTCTTGGCTATGTTGTTACTCCACAGGGAATTGAAGTTGATAAAGCCAAGATTGAAGCTATTGAGAGTTGGCCGCAGCCCAAAACGGTCACACAAGTGCGGAGTTTTCTTGGACTCGCTGGTTTCTATAGGCGTTTTGTGAGAGATTTTAGCACCATTGCTGCACCTCTCAACGAGCTTACAAAGAAGGATGTGCCTTTTGTTTGGGGTACCGCACAGGAAGAAGCCTTCACGGTATTGAAAGATAAGTTGACACATGCTCCTTTACTCCAACTTCCTGATTTTAATAAGACTTTTGAGCTTGAATGTGATGCTAGTGGCATTGGATTAGGAGGTGTGTTATTACAAGATGGCAAACCTGTTGCATACTTTTCTGAAAAATTGAGTGGGCCTAGTCTGAATTATTCTACTTATGATAAAGAACTATATGCTCTTGTTCGGACTTTAGAAACATGGCAACATTATTTATGGCCCAAAGAATTTGTTATACATTCTGATCATGAATCTTTGAAACATATTAAAAGTCAAGCTAAACTGAATCGTAGACATGCTAAATGGGTTGAATTCATTGAAACTTTCCCTTATGTCATTAAACACAAGAAGGGTAAAGAAAATGTTATTGCTGATGCATTGTCTCGTCGCTATACTATGCTTTCACAACTTGACTTCAAAATATTTGGTTTGGAGACCATCAAAGATCAATATGTGCATGATGCTGATTTTAAAGATGTATTGCAGAATTGTAAAGAAGGAAGAACCTGGAACAAGTTTGTCGTTAATGATGGATTTGTGTTCCGTGCTAACAAGCTATGCATTCCAGCTAGCTCTCTTCGTCTTTTGTTGTTGCAGGAGGCGCATGGCGGAGGATTAATGGGACACTTTGGCGTGAAGAAGACAGAGGACGTACTTGCTACACATTTCTTTTGGCCAAAGATGAGACGGGATGTTGAGCGTTTTGTTGCTCGCTGCACTACATGTCAAAAAGCTAAGTCACGACTCAATCCTCATGGTTTATATATGCCTTTGCCTGTACCTAGTGTTCCTTGGGAGGATATATCTATGGACTTTGTTTTAGGTTTACCTCGAACAAAGAAGGGGAGGGATAGCATATTTGTTGTCGTGGATAGATTCTCGAAAATGGCACACTTTATACCATGTCATAAAAGCGATGATGCTGTTAATGTTGCTGATTTGTTCTTTCGTGAAATTATTCGCTTGCATGGTGTGCCAAATACTATTGTTTCCGATCGTGATACTAAATTTCTTAGCCACTTTTGGAGATGTTTATGGGCTAAGTTGGGGACTAAACTGCTTTTTAGTACTACTTGTCACCCCCAAACTGATGGACAAACTGAAGTAGTCAATAGAACATTGTCTACTATGCTTAGGGCTGTTTTGAAGAATAATAAGAAAATGTGGGAAGAATGCTTGCCTCATATTGAGTTTGCTTATAATCGTTCATTGCATTCTACTACTAAGATGTGCCCTTTTGAAATTGTGTATGGTTTCCTACCTCGTGCACCTATTGATTTGTTGCCTCTTCCATCTTCGGAGAAGGTTAATTTTGATGCTAAACAACGTGCTGAATTGATCTTAAAAATGCATGAGTTAACTAAGGAAAACATTGAGCGTATGAATGCTAAATATAAACTTGCTGGAGATAAGGGTAGAAAACATGTTGTGTTTGCACCTGGAGATCTTGTTTGGTTACATTTGCGTAAGGATAGATTTCCTGATTTGCGCAAATCAAAGCTAATGCCACGTGCTGATGGTCCTTTTAAGGTGTTAGAGAAAATAAATGATAATGCATATAAACTTGAGCTGCCTGCAGATTTTGGGGTTAGTCCCACTTTTAACATTGCAGATTTGAAGCCTTATTTGGGTGAGGAAGATGAGCTTCCGTCGAGGACGACTTCATTTCAAGAAGGGGAGGATGATGAGGACATCAATACCATTGTTACACCCACAGCCCCTGCTGCTATACATACTGGACCAATTACTAGAGCTCGCGCACGCCAATTAAATTACCAGGTACTTTCGTTTCTTGGTAATGATTCTAATGTTCATGAGAATATGATGCTGCCTAAATTGGATACATTTGTTTTGCTTACAAATGAAGGGCCTAGCTTTGAGAAGGATGAACATTGGAGCAAGAACAAGCATGGAGATGATGGCATGCGCATGGGGAACAAGAACGGAGTTACAAGTGATGATTTCAGGACGTTGAAGCCACCATAATGCGTGCATGAAGCCTTGGACGAAATATACAAGATGCTACTTCATAACTTTCGTCCAGAGGCTATTCTAGGTGCTGCGTCACCTTATTATTGGGCCAGGCCCATGTAATTTCGAAATACATCAGTATAGGCTGTTTTTAGAGTCCGTATGTGTGGGGAAACAAGAGATAGGGTTGGTTTCGGACCCCTTCCTCAAGGGCCACGAAATTCCCCCCTCTTCCTCCATATATACAGCCCTTAGGGCGTCGTTTAGACTTTGGGGTTTTGTTTAGATTAAAAGTTCGCCATAGCTGCAACTTCGCGTACTTCGTTTGTGTTCAGCGACCAGACAAAGGCGTCACAGAACTCCACCTTGATCAATAAAGCTTTCATCTTATATTCGCAATATCCAGATTGCAATCTCAGTTTCTTGCTTGTTCTTCGTTTGCTCGCAGGAAACAGACCCTCGTGGTCAGGTTGATCGTGCTCCGGCGTGGTCGATAACCTCTCGGAGTTGGTTTAGCGATTGCTAAGGCGCGACGTCCTCGCACGTTCGTAGTCGGATCGTCAAAGTCGACTTCCACCAAAGCGATATCCATCATCTCATCGAAAGACGGGACACCTTTGCCTCTATCATTATCATAAGTAGAATAATTCAGACTAGGCCCACTCAATTTTTCAGAAAAGTATGCAACAGGTTTACCATCTTGTAATAACACACCTCCTAATCCAATTCCACTAGCATCACATTCAAGCTCAAAAGTCTTATTAAAATCAGGAAGTTGGAGTAAAGGAGCATGTGTCAACTTATCTTTCAATACCGTGAAGGCTTCTTCCTGTGCGGTACCCCAAACAAAAGGCACATCCTTCTTTGTAAGCTCATTGAGAAGTGCAGCAATGGTGCTAAAATCTCTCACAAAACGCCTATAGAAACCAGCGAGTCCAAGAAAACTCCGCACTTGTGTGACCGTTTTGGGCTGCGGCCAACTCTCAATAGCTTCAATCTTGGCTTTATCAACTTCAATTCCCTGTGGAGTAACAACATAGCCAAGAAAAGATACTCGGTCGGTGCAAAAGGTGCACTTCCCTAGGTTACCAAACAAACGTGCATCACGTAGAGCAATAAAAACAGCACGTAAATGTTCCAAATGTTCTTCCAAAGATTTGCTATAAATCAGTATATCATCAAAATAGACTACCACAAATCGTCCAATGAAAGCACGTAAAACTTCGTTCATTAGTCTCATGAAAGTACTAGGTGCATTAGTTAACCCAAAAGGCATGACTAACCACTCATATAAACCAAACTTAGTTTTAAATGCAGTTTTCCATTCATCTCCCAATTTCTTACGAATTTGATGGTATCCACTACGCAAATCAACTTTGGAGAATATTGTAGAGCCACTCAATTCATCAAGCATATCATCTTGCCTAGGAATAGGATGACGACAACAAATAGTAATATTATTAATGCCTCTACAATCAACACACATACGCGACGTACCATCCTTTTTAGGCACTAGTATAATAGGAACAGCACAAGGACTAAGGGATTCGTGTATATAACCTTTGTCGAGCAGCTCATGTACTTGACGCATAATCTCCTTCGTCTTCTCTGGATTGGTACGGTATGGTGCACGGTTGGGTAGCGATGCACCGGGAATTAAGTCAATTTGATGCTCAATCCCTCGAATAGGTGGTAATCCCGGTGGCACGTCTTGTGGGAAGACGTCAGCGAACTCCTGCAAAATGTTAGTGATAGTAGGGGGCAAAGAGGAAGGCACGTCCTCGAATGAAAATAATGCCTCTTTGCACACAAAAGCATAGCAAACAGATTTGCTGAAATCTAGCTCATCAATATCAGATTTTGTGGCAAGTAAACATGCACTTTTCAATTTAATTTCAGAAACAACACTAGATGGTTTATTATTAGGTTTCATTTGTTGCTCAAATTCTTTTGCCACAATCTGATTTTCACTCTTATTTTTCTCCTGTTTTGCTTTATTAGCTCTATTAATGTCATCTTTCAAAATGGAATCAGGAGTCATAGGAAGCAAAGTAATATTTTTATCCTTATGAACAAGTGTATACTGATTGTTTCTACCATGGTGTACAGAATTTTTATCAAATTGCCATGGTCTACCTAGTAATAAGGAACATGCTTGCATGGGTACCACATCACAATCAACATAATCAGCATATGTAGAGATACTAAAATGCACACGAACAGTACGTGTTACCTTAACCTTGCCGCTGTTGTTGAACCATTGGATGTAGTAAGGATGTGGATGTGGTCTTGTGGTGAGAGATAGCTTCTCCACCATCTCCATGCTAGCCAAGTTGTTATAGCTCCCTCCATCTATGATGACGCGAACAGAACGTTCCTTCACAACTCCCTTTGTATGAAACAAATTATGCCTCTGATTTTGCTCTGCTTGTATGACCTGCACACTCAAAACACGTTGAGCAACTAAACATTCATACCTGTCAGTGTCTTCAGGAGCCATGTATTGTGTCTCATTTTCAGAATCATCTCCACCATGTTCTTCACGTGTAATAAGAGCCAAAGTCTCCTCATCATAGTCACTAGCGGACTCATACCCACCATCCTCAGTAGCAATCATTACACGCTGAGATTTGCATTCTCTTGCATAATGTCCTCTTCCCTTACAACGACGACAAATAATATCACTTGTGTGCCCTATCGATGCCATGGAAGAAGAAGAGCTCTGTGCAGGCCCGGCAGGTGCGCTCTTGGCAGATAGTGGTGGTTGTGCCTGCTTTCTTGTATCACGGCTGGAGGTGGAACCTGATGGAGGTGCTGGTGCAGTGGAAGTAGAAGATGCACGCGGTGTCCATGATGAAGGTCGACCTGCAGAAAAGTTAGTTCGCGCCAATGGCTGTCGATCCTGCACTTCACGTTCAGCTTTACAAGCAAGATGGAATAAACGAGTGATATTATTATAATCCTTATACTCTAGAATGGTCTGAATCTCTTTATTTAATCCTCCCATAAAACATGCAAGCATAGCTTCATTCTCCTCAACAATACCACATCTAATCATGCCAGTTTGTAATTCCTGATAATATTCTTCTACAGAATTTTTCCCTTGTCTTAAGCGCTGCAATTTTTGAAGTAATTCACGTTGATAATATGGTGGAACCCAACGAGTACGCATAGCAGTTTTCAAAGCAGCCCAAGTAGCTGGAACAGGATATAATCTACAATGTTCAGACCACCAAACACATGCAAAGCTAGTGAAAGCACAAACAGCAGCAGGAACACGTCTCTCCTCAGGATATTGTAAACATGTAAATCGTTGTTCAGTTTCTAACTCCCAAGTAAGATATATATCAGGAACATATCTACCCTTAAATGGTGGAATATTCAATTTCAGTTTAGGGAGATGGTCATGATCTCGTACCTGAGGTGGTGGTGCCGGCCTACCGTTGCGAATATATACCTGAGGTCGACCTGCTGGTGGTGGTGCTGGTGGCTGCACGTAGTTCTGATTTTGATCAAGCTCATCCTCATAATCGCCCGCATAATCGTCATCCTCCTCAGCCGCCGCAGTAGCAGGAGCCAAAGAAGCATCAACAGTAGGTGCAGCGGCACCCGAATTTTGACCAGTCTCAATTGGAACGCGCTGTGCTCGTCCCACTTGATTTGGAAGGCGGCGTTGGAGATGTGGTTGTTGTTGTTGTAGAGGTGCGACATGTGCAGCCGGTGGTGGTTGGGGAAGACGCTTGAGTAATTCAGTAAATTTGTTATCCAGCTTTGCCTCGAACGACTTCTCCACGGCATCTATCTTCTCCATAGCCTCTTCAAATCTGTTTAGCACATCTCCCACCTGGCCACTCATCATTTGCTGAAATTTATCATGCAACCCCTTGTTCATCATGTTCTCCCAATCAGTCTCATCGGCTTGTGATCCTGCCATAGTTAGCAGCAATAGAAACACAAAAGAATATGATCCTGCAGACTACTAGGAAGTGGTGGTGATGGTAGTGTGTCACAAAACCTTCAAGCGAATCTCAAATTTCTTACCAGTTCTTACCCAGCAGCAGGTGGTGATCGACAACCGTTGTAGTCAAAACTCTCAAAGCTTGGATAGAGCGATTACCAGGGAGAGTCAAACGCACGATGTAGATGTATGTGGAGCTGGGAAGGCTTATAATATGGTAGCAAAAATGGTCTGCAATAATCAATCCAGAGATGCAAAGTTGAAGAAACGCTCAACGACGGTACTGTGCTGGTCCTAGGCTAGACCATGCTAGAGACGCGAGCCTAGAACACTAACAAAATCACGGCGCTGCACGTAAACAAGGGAAAAGCACACTCTGGAAAAAAATTGCTCTTTTTTCGCTCTTTTTTTTGCGCTCCTTTTTTTGCGAAAAATCACTATAATGGCGAGTGTCTCAAAACTCTTCCCAGGTCAAACTGACAGGATGGGCACAAAATTTTTTTGACCATTTTTTTGGAAATCAGGGCAGCGACGACGAAAAAGTGCGAAAAAATTTCACTATGATGGCGAGTGTCTCAAAACACTCCCCGGGACTTAAAAATAGGATAGGGAAAAAATATTTTTGGTTGCCGAAATTTTTGCCTAAAAACTGCCCGAGGGTCTCCAGACTTTTTTTTCCGAGAACTACTCAGGCAAGGAAACACGAAACGGAAAATAGATGGATCTCTAAAACAAACTGAATATGAAAAGAACTCGGATTGGTGGTGGATATATGGTGGTAGGATATGGCGGCGGTGGTGGTATATGGTAGCGGTGGTGGTATATGGATACGGATCGGTGGTGGTATATGGATACGGATTCAGAGCGATGGCGGATAAGCAATAGTGGTAGATGGCAAGGCGATGATGATGGTGCGGCGGCGGCGTGACAACTTATGACCAGAACTCGAAACTCTAAAAGACTAGACTCTAAGACCAGCAACTTGACACGACGATGCAACCGCAAATTCAACAAAGCAAAAACCCTAAAAAGATTATGCAAAGGCTCAGATTGGTTCGGATATACTAAACTAACCCTAATTTTTTGTGGCTTTTTCGTGGACTGTAGGTATGAAGAACAGACTCGATCTAAACTACGAAAAACTGTAAAATCTCACCGAGCAACCTGGAAATCTGATACCACTTGATAGAGGCAAAGGTGTCCCGTCTTTCGATGAGATGATGGATATCGCTTTGATGGAAGTCGACTTTGACGATCCGACTACGAACGTGCGAGGACGTCGTGCCTTAGCAATCGCTAAACCAACTCCGAGAGGTTATTGACCACACCGGAGCACGATCAACCTGACCACGAGGGTCTGTTTCCTGCGAGCAAACGAAGAACAAGCAAGAAACTGAGATTGCAATCTGGATATTACGAATATAAGATGAAAGCTTTATTGATCAAGGTGGGGTCCTGTGACGCCTTTGTCTGGTCGTTGAACACAAACGAAGTACGCGAAGTTGCAGCTATGGCGAACTTTTAATCTAAACAAAACCCAAAGTCTAAACGACGCCCCAAGGGCTGTATATATGGAGGAAGAGGGGGGAATTTCGTGGCCCTTGGGGAAGGGGTCTGAAACCAACCCTATCTCTTGTTTCCCCACACATACGGACTCTAAAAATAGCCTATACTCAAGTATTTCGAAATTACATGAGCATCACGACTCAGGGGCCTCACTGTCACGTAGCCCCTCACCCCTTGGACTCGTCCTGGTGATCCGGACGCCCCAATGGCGGCTGAGGCATGCGCGGGGCTGGGCCGTGCTGACGCGGAACGCTAAAACCTACACTCACATCTCCTTCCTGAGGGTTGTTCATACATCAAGGGGGACCCCTGAGCATCGCGACTCAGGGGCCTCACTCGTCATGTAGCCCCTCATCCCTTGGTCTCGTCCTGGTGATCCGGACGACCCAACGGCGGCTGAGGTATGCGCGGGCCCTGTCCCTGCCGGCGCAGAACACTAAAGCAAACGGAAAGGAAATCACGAAATCCTAGCAAATTATTACAAAACTTATTGTCTCTTAAAAACTTAAAGCAGAAGTTCCCACGCCTCCACGAGGCACGGTAAATGTTGCAGGGATAAAATAGGAGGAAGCACGGCCTTTGAACCTCCTCTTCAGCCTTGGACGCCACCGTCGCTTGCCCGGGGAGGCCCGTCATTGACAACATCGCCGCCGTCTTCACCATTGGCTCCGGCTGCTACAGTCGCAGGGTCGACGTAGAGGAACTTCTGCAGCAGGGCCTCCACCTGCTTCCCCATGGCCTCAGCGGCAACATCTTGGAGCTCAGGGGCCACGGGTTCAAGCAGCGCGCCGAGATCGAAGCTTCGGTCCCGAAGGTGGAGGTGGCTGAAGATGCGCGTCGCGGCCGAGGTGAAGAGCGCGCGAGCTTCCGCCTCACTAGGGGGGCCACTCCAGCGACAATGCCCTCGAGCGCCGTGGCAAGCTTGGGGAGCATTCCGGCGAGGCCCTCCTCCGGTGTCGCCAGCGGCTCCTCGTACCCTTCCCCATAAAGGGACTGTAGGGTTGCGCGGGACCTCTGCTCGAGGGAGACGAAGGTGTCGCGCCCCGCCTTCTCAGCCGTGGCAAGGAGTTTCTCCCTGGCCTCCAGCCGAGCCTTCTCCTCGGAGAAGAGCTTGGTGTGGGATACCTGGGCCGTCTCCGCCTCCTCCTTCAGCTTTGCCAGGCGGCTCTGTTCCGCGGCCTGTTACTGGCCCGCCTGCTCTAGCTCGGCGTCATGGTCGGCTAGCGTAGCCTCCCGGGCCTTGAGCTCCTCCGACTGCTCTAGCTCGGCGTCATGGTCGGCTAGCGTAGCCTCCCGGGCCTTGAGCCCCTCCTCCTGCTCCTCGAGCAGGCGTGATGTAGGGCGGAACCCTAGGTGGCCGATCTTTCACGAAAGGAGCGGATCCCAAAGAGGAACTCAAAGAACACGAGGGGGAACACAAGGGAAAACACGAGAGAATCACTCAACCAACAAGAATAGATCACACATGCGCTAGATCGATGAACACAAAGGTAAGATACAAGATCCAAATCCAACAAAGGACGATACAAAGGTAACCGGTTCTTCTCCGTAAGGAGGTCTTGATGAGGGTCTTCTCCGTGAGGAGGTCTTGAATCCAAGGTGGATCTTCTCCGAAGAGGGGCCGCGGTCTCTCTCATGGAGTAGATCTGTAATGGATGAGCTAAGCTCTATCTCTAAATGAGCTAATCCTTTGCTAACCCTAACTAGGAGGAGGTGGGGGTCTATATATAGTGTTAGCCCACGATGGGGTATGTGAGAGGGGGGATACATGGGCTCTTGGCCCGTTCACTGTGCGCAGACAGGCGCCGGATGTCCGGGCTGGGGCCGGATGTCCGGCGGCTCACGAGGAGCCGGATGTCCGGGCCTCGGGCCGGATGTCCGGGCTGGAGTTGCCGATTCTTCTGCTCTCTGGATAGCGGGGTCCGGATGTCCGGCGGCTCAGGAAGAGCCGGATGTCCGGGCCTTAGGCCGGATGTCCGGGCTGACGAGGTTCAGCTTCGGGACGTTTTGTGATGGGCGCCGGATTTCCGGGTTGGTGCCGGATGTCCGGGCTTGCGGGAGGGGCCGGATGTCCGGGCCAGGGCCAGATGTCCGGGCCAGGGCCGGATGTCCGGGTCCTGTAGCCTTTCTCCGGTTCCTCTCGTCGTGCTCCTTCATTCTTGTACTTGGTGACTTGTCCATCATTCCGAGCATCTCCGAGAGGGTCTCCTTGGTACCTAGGCATGTGTAGTGTCCTTGCATTAGGTAGCAACCATGTCTCACATGAATGGAAAGGAGAAGCATTTAGGAGCGGGTTCACCTTAGGTCCAATGGCGTAGGCTCGAGTGTACATGGGGATGATCGTAGGATGCTCCGCATCATCTCCCCTCCCTTGGGAAAGATCCGACCTCGGATCGAAATCCTCATCACCATGGAAACGGTTGTCGTGGACGGACTTGTAATTGGACGGAGTGGAATTCATGGCGCAATCCAAGTACTCCAAGGTGTCTCTGGAGCGGTATACATGCAAAGAGAGCAAACACAAACGACACTCAGAAATACAATGGTAAGCGCACGCAAGGTGTCCATCATGTAAGAATGAGTCCGTGAGGCAAGATTGTTCATGACAAAGCACATGATGCTTAGCAAGATGATATGGAATGAGATGTAAAGCATTCATGGGAGTAAAAGCATTCATTGTGCACATAAATGTGGTGTGAATGTGACCAATGCAACCCTGGTGCAAAATGATGTCACAGTGAGACGGTTTATCAATAGCATGAATATGGCAATGGATGCTCAATATGATTATGCTATCATGCAATTGATGGTAGGCAATGTGATCATTATGTATGAATATGCCATCAAGAAAGATCACAACAAGTTTGCTAAGGAAATGCACAAGCTCATATATCATGGATGACATAGTAATGGAAGATGCAACAAGGCAATCATAATGTGAGTCAATCCATGCATAAGATGCAAATTTGTCATGGGTGGTGTTGTACCATAGCTCTATGTCGTGGTAGAAGTGTTGGTCCGATGGTGCATCCACTAAGTCCGAGCACTCCTCAACTTGAAGGTCCAAAGGGTCCATATCCAATGCCGGTCCTCCATCCAATATATGTATCATGTAGACAAGAAGAAGGAAACAACAATGAAAGTATGGCCCATCCAATATGCATATTTGAGAATGGCTCAAAGGGAATGAGTTCACCTTTATGAGGATGTCGAAAATGTTGGTGTTGCACATCATGCACTCCTTCACATGCCCAATATGTCTCGTGATGGTACCTCCTCTTGAATCCTTCAAAATGAAAGAACATGACAAACACTCGGAAAAACAAATGAGGTTAGCGTAAATGCAAAACCTATCATTCGAGTGGTAAGATACCCAACAGGTGTTCTCATCATTCTTATCATAAGAAAGGACAAGGTGTGACATGGTATGTAAGCATATGATGCAACTACAACCAAACACAATAGGCTCAATCAACCAAGCATGCATCACAAGTGAAGTATCCAAGTCTCCAAGATCATTAAGCATAGAGGCAACTATTGGAGGCAAGAGACAATGATCAAGACAAATCAAGTGAGAGGCATGAGCATATATGTCATCAACCCAAGAAAGCGAGTAATAATGGAACATGGGTGATGCGACAAAGCAATCAATCATAGTGATCAAGTCAAGCAAGCTAGTAGTGCGAAGATGCAACATACTAGGAGGAATCATGGCAAGCATGTCATGTGTGCAAATAGTGGGCATATATAATGCACATGACATATCACAAGCATGAAAGCAAGATATGAGCAAAATATCATCATTGTATTGGCAAGAAGTCCTATGTAAATAGCAATGGAACATCATGACTCTCCCAACACAAGAATCAACAATAGCATGAGGCACATGATAAACATGGCAATAGCAACAAGGATCTCCACCAAGCATGCAAATACACATAGGAGTATCATAATGGTGCATCATGGGTAAATTCAAGCAAGGGTCACAATTGCATGGCAAAATCATGTAAGGAGGCATAACATGCAAAGTGAACAAGATACAATGGGCATAAAGTAACAAGTGACATAGAGCCCATAGCCTTGTGAGAGCCAAGTAGAAGAGATGCGCGTAGGCCGTGCGTGAAGGGAATGGTGGTAAGGATAGTCCACGGGATCCCAAGTCATCGTTGCTCTCAAGAGCTCGTTTCGTCAACTCTTGGGATTGAGAGGTTGACGAGTATACGTGAGTACATACACAAAACAAAGACAAAGGGAAAATTGTGTGTGCGTGGTAGATGTACACATCATCCATCATGATGCGCACGTGCATGTGTTGGTTAGCACAAAATAGCCAATGCTCAAATAAATGAGATGCGTGATATAGAAACATGTCATCCATCATGAGAGGTTTGTTGTTATGTATGGCATAATGGAGACTCAAATTGTGTAAAGCATCACAAGAAATAAGTAGAGCATTGTTATTCATGGTATGCATATGGTGCAAGCAATTATGGGAATCATGCAAAGTATGGAATGCATCAAAATCTCCTAATATGTATGAGGGAACTATGGGGTCTCCTCATGAGCATTAGTAGAAACATCACCTGGAGAATATTGACAACATCCACAACAAAGCATATTTGGAACAATGTGATCATGGCATGGTATATTAGATGAATTGTGCAAATCATGTAAAGGAAGCCTAGCAATATCATCACATGAAAAACAAAAGCCAATGACCATCATCTCGTCATCTATGCCATAAGTGCAAATGGGATTTATCTTAATGGGGCATGCATAGTTACTATGTTCAGATTGAAATGATGCAATATGGGAGATCTCACTCATAGCATATCACAAGTTCAAAGGGTTGTCGAACATGAAGTGACCAATAGAATTTTCACATGATATCCTATGGAGCATAGCATCACAACTAGGCAACTCAACATGCTCGTCATCATATTCATCATAAATTGGTAAGTCATGACATGAAGAAGTCGCACTAGCATGAAGCATTGGAATAGGTGGATCAACATCATGCAAGCAATCATTGGTAAGATAGTCCACTAGTGGGACAAGAGAAGCACCATCACCTATGTTACCTTTGGAACATCGCTCATGTGTTGTAGGTGAGGTGTCGAAGATCCAATCGTTGTCATCTTCATCTTGATGGAACCATGTGGGGGGTGCATCATTGTCCACCATGGCCATCGTTGTCTCCATTGGAGGTATGGACTCGTTGAGGATAGGCATGTCGTCATGTAGGAGACCTAGCACCAAAGAACAAAACACACTCGGAGTAGAGGTTAAGTCGTTAGAAATCATAGTGGCCTCACATGCCGTGTCAACTACCTCACTCACTAAGTGTTGTGGCTCACTCACTCCCTCAAAGATGCTCTCACTCATATTCTTGGTGGAGTCACTCAAATGGCGCTCAACCTCACATAAGATGTGTGGCATGCTCTCATGTGTGGGGCTAGTGGTGGTCACACTCATCCTCTCATAGGAAATGCTCTCAATGTCACGTATGGTGGAGTCACTCATCTCACTCATGGGTTGGTGGCTCTCCTCACATGGCAATTGGGTCATCTCATGATATGTGGGTGTCGGAGAGATGTTGGTGCAAATGTCTCCATGCTCAATCATGTCGTAGTCTTAGCCGTGGATGAAGGCCGAAGATGGCACATCATCACTCTCCTCCAAGACCAAAGATAAGGTCTCATGTGCAGTCTCGTAGCTTGACTCGGACTATGACTCTCCTCCAAGACCAATATGGATGTCCGGCAGCTCGGGAAGAGCCGGATGTCCGGGCCTTAGGCCGAATGTCCGGGCTGACGAGGTTCAGCTTCGGGACATCCTGTGATGGGCGCCGGATTTCCGGGCTGGTGCCGGATGTCCGGGCTTGCGGGAGGGGCCGGATGTCCGGGCCGGGGCCGGATGTCCGGGTCCTGTAGCCTTTCTCCGGTTCCTCTCGTCGTGCTCCTTCATCCTTGTACTTGGGGACTTGTCCATCATTCCGAGCATCTCCGAGAGGGTCTCCTTGGTACCTAGGCGTGTGTAGTGTCCTTGCATTAGGTAGCAACCATGTCTCACATGAATGTAAAGGAGAAGCATTTAGGAGCAGGTTCACCTTAGGTCCAATGGCGTAGGCTCGAGTGTACATGGGGATGATCGTAGGATGCTCCGCATCAAGGCGGGTGCAAGCGGCCTGCTCGTCACGAAGGGCCTTCAGCTCGGCCTCCATCGTGCGACAACGCTCCTTGGCAGACGCTACGTTACTCAGCGCCGCGTCGTGAGCCGCGGTGGCCTCGCCAGCCTACTTCCTGCCCTCTGCGACGGCAGCCTCAGCCCGACCCAGGCCGTCCTGACGGACAAGTCCGCCTGGTGCCACCAGCCCTAGATGCCCCGTCGCCACGCGCCGGTCGGCGCCCAGAAGATCAGTCCGGAGCCGGTCCAGCGCGGTGAAGGCCTCCTCCAGAGAGCCGGGCATGGCAAAGGAGCCAGGGTCCGCCGGCGTGATGGCTTGGAGAGGAGGTGTCACCAGTGCCTGGGCTGGCGACGCCGCAGTAGCAAGAACGACAGGGGGCTCCGGAGCCCTGGAGCCCCCAGCAACTTGATTGTGCTCAACTTATATGCTTAAATGCCATGCCACACTTCTTTGTCAAACCATATGCTATGCTTGATGACAACACTTGTTGGGTGAATCACCTCTTGAATGCTTGGTTTTGCTCTTACGCCAACCACATTTGTTTTTCCAAGTGCTAGTTATCTTTGCTCCTATTGAAGGAATTACAAGACGGTGCGACATTGGAGAGTGCCCATTTGAAACTACAAGATGATGCATGCTTGGTGATCGTCAACTTCTACACGGAACATCATCTCTTTCCCATGGTGATTTGGATTTCGATCCGAGGTCGGATCTTTCCCAAGGGGGAGGGGATGATGCGGAGCATCCTATGGCCTTACCAAGTCAAGAGTCCATTTGGCAAGTGACACGTGCGACATCTACTTCACATACATAAAGGTGAATCTTCTCCTTTACACGTGTTCACTTGACCCCTTTGAGGACGGTATACTACTTGACCCCTCTCTCGTGTGCCTACATAGGTGTGAGCGGAGCTACACATTCATCGAGAAGGAGTCCAAGAAGAAGAGAACATCTACACCATCCAAGAAGGAAGCCTGGAAGCGGAGAAGGAAGCGCCAAGGAGAAGGCAGCAGCTCCTAGGCGACCCCATGCGCACGGGCATGTAACGTGCCCACGGGACCCCCGTGTCCACGGGCCATCCGGACCCCGTGCGCACGGGCTCATGCGTCAGGTCTCTGGATACCCCGTGCGCACGGGCTCCACTTACCCCGTGCACACGGGGCCCCCTGTGCGTGGCTGATTGGGCTTGGCCCTTGTATCCCCATCTCGTCTCTACTTAACCCTTCATCCCTTGGACCTATATATACTCCTTCATCTCCTCCATTTAGAAGGAAGCTAAGAATAGAAGTAAACACTAGAGCTTAGCCCATGTATCTCCCCTTGTGGGATTCCTCTTGAGAGAGAGACACTCCATTGGAGTTCAAGGCCTCCATTGGAGAAGATCCCTAGTGGATAAAGCCCCCCTTGAGGGAAGGATCTATCTAGATCATCAAGCACTCATCTCCTTCATAGGATTTGGGATGAACTCCACCATGTATCTTATTTCCCTTTGATTGTTCATGTACCTTGTGGATCTTGTGTGTTTGTTGGTCTAGTGGATGTGTGATTGGACTTGTTCTTGAGTGTCCTCTTGTTTTATCTCTTGTGTTCATCTTGTTCTTGGGGATTCCCCCTCCAATTCGTGAAAGATCTCCCCATAGGGTTCCACCCTACAACATCTTGGTATCATGAGTCATGGTTTCTCACGAAATTGGAGCCCCCTTCGTGTTTTCTAGCCTTGTTTTGTGTGATTTCGTCCTAAATTCGAAAATTCCCCACCAAAAAAATAGCCCCAAATTTTTTTGTGATTTTTTGGTTTGATGAGGTTTTGTTGGATTTGATCCATGGATTTGCTTGGTTTCAAGTGGATCTAGCTTTCCTCCACCTTCCCCTACCTTCCATCCTTCGATTTTGACCCCAATTTCGAGATTACCCACGGATCCGGAGCAGTTCGTCCGCTCACAGAGCACCCCGTGCACACGGGCCATCGGGACCCCGTGCACACGGGCCAGACAGACCCCGTGCGCACGACCCTTCTAGTGTGTTTCGGCCGCTGTCCCTTCGACCACCCACCCTCCCATACCACCCCCATACCCCCAGCTAAACCCCAGCAACGAGATCCATCCATTTGGAGCCCAGTTCGGGAAGAAATCCGCCAAGCCCGCGTGTCCCAGGTGACCCCGTGCCCTTGTGTGTGTACCATGCGCACGGCACCCCGTGTCCACGGCCCTAGACCCCGTGCGCACGGCCCCCCTACAGCAGCCGCGTGCACTTCACCGTTTCGGCCAAAACTTACACATCCGGAGTCCGATTTTTGTGTCTTTAGCTCGTTGACTAGCTATTGACATCCCCCATCCACCTAGATAGGTTCCAACACCATTTGACTCCATCAAAATTTTGACATTTCGGCATCTTTGCCTAGGCCTTCCACCATATCATCCGCAAAACCACCATAGCCTTCCGCAACCTAACCCATTTTGCTCCATTTAGCATTTGTGGTTGTTTGAGTGGTGACTTGAGTCTCCTAAGGTGTTTCGGCTACTTAGGGACGGTTGCTTCTTCTTCAACCACCACCACCACTTCCGCATTGCCATCCCCGCTACCACCATTTGACATTTGCCTTTGGAGATTTTGAGTTTGCGGTTTTTACCGTTTCCTAAGGTGTTTCGGCTACTTAGGGACGGGTCTACATCATCTTGGTATCTACATCAAGAATACCGCCACTCATCATCACCACGAGATCGTCTTCGACATCGACCACTACACCATTTTGTAAACCTAACCGTAAGCAAGAACGGTAACCTCTATATCATCTTGGTATCGTGGTATCCCTTCATTGTACATTCTTGCCATTACATTGTTAACCCCTTAGCCCATTTTGCGTCACTTGCCTATCGAGACTAGCCATTTGAGTATTGCCAGGCCACGTTACTTGTGCACATTAGTGATCCACCCTTTCATTGCATACATACCATATCATATTGGTATCATCATATCATCTCTTGTGTCACAAGATTGTTCCCGCATATACACAATTGCTATCTTGGTTTGTGCATTTCGCATAGTGGCCATATCAAACAAAAAAAGGAATAAGCTTTAAGCAAAAGAAAAGAGAGCAAAGAGCTTGTAAGCAAGTGCCATAGCATCATACCACATTGCACATAAGATTGTCATATCCGATCATCTTGGATCATCTTGAGAAGAACTACGGGAACATCATACACATAGCATACTTGGGATAGAAAGCTCGTACATTTTGCATCTTATAGGTTGTGCACAAGTGTCGTTTTCGCCTATTGAGCAATCGTGCTAGCGTCTCTCTTGAGTTGTGCAACACGAGCGTTTTCCGTGGATTCCACATTTTGTGCTCATTCCTTGGTTGCACGACCCCATTTATCTATCCGTGTGTGTGTTTCCGTGTACCACATATTGCTATTGTTCTGCTTGTTTCTCTTGCGAATTTGTGAATCTTTTCCAACATTATTGACTCTTGCTAACATTTTGCATCAAATTTTTGTGCCACTATCCTCACCAAGCTACTCCATAAGCTTTACTTGATAGGTGTGAGTGAACAAGTCCGTTACCAATTCCACTATTCTTTCATCTCACATTGAGTGAAACGGGATACATCCTCAACTTTGGGAAAGGTAACTTGGTATTGTTTATCTCAATTCCTACTCACCTCTACTTGAGTCTTGTGATGGATAGGCAAGGCATTTCACCCTCGGTCTACAACAACAACAACGAGTTCGATGCCACGAACAACTCCAACGACGCCAAGATGCAAGCTCAAATGAAGGAGATCAAAGCCCTCATCAAGTCCTACAAGCGATCTTCCTCATCTTCGAGAAGACTCTCAAGTGCACATGCTTCCGAGCTACCATCTCCGGCAAGGTCACATCGGCATCGAGACCATCACCAACAAGAATGTGAAGGTCAAGAGCTCAACACCAACAACCGCTCAACGACTTCACCATCTCCCTTGGCATCTTCGCCAAGCGACTTCAAGGCATCTTCGCCTACGGACACACGACATCTTCGCCCACAAGCACCTCAAGAGAAGCTCCCCAAGCTCAAGTCCGCGACTTCCACGAGCTACTACGACCTCGACACCGACCACGAGATTCCTTTCTATGGGACTCTAGAACCCGAGGAGTATCTCGAGTGGGAGCGTTTGATGGACGACTACCTCAAGCTACATCAAGTCCCTCCCGAAGATCAAGTGAGGTGCGCCTCAAGAAACTTCCATGACTACGCGTCCACATGGTGGCTTCACACACCTTCGGAGACCTACGACATGAGTTGGCCCAAGACGAAGAAAGCTTTGCGGCGAGAGTTCGTGCCTCCAACCTACACGGAACAACTTCTACGCCAATTGGAGAACACCATCCAAGGATCTAAGTCCATCGACGAGTACTTCAAGGAGATGAAGAAAGCCTTGCGACGAGCCGGCGTGGACGACCCCATGTCAATGAAGTTCCACTTCATGATGGGATTGAACAACGACATCTCCAAGACTATCTTCCTCGAGAACTACAAGTCCCTCGACAACACTACATTGGTGCTCTCAAGGCAGAACAAGAACTCATGAAGGCCAAGGCTTCTCGACCCCAAGCACACTTCTCGAAGACCAAGCTCCAACACGGCGAGCATGAGGCTATTACCACCACGATGTCCAAGCCCGATGAGCTCCAAGACGATCCTCCCAAGTTCGACTTCACCGCCATCCCTCTTTGTGGCATTGATGATGCCGAGTCCTCCATGACTCTTTTTCAAGATGGTGCGGCAACGACTACGATTACGGAGACCTTCAAGGACCAAACTTTGGAGGCGAATGACAAGGTGGCGAGCAAGGATGATGCTTCCATCTTAGGAGGCGCGAGTGATGATGTGCCATCTTCGGCCTTCATCCACGACGAGAGTGATGATGTGCCATCTTCGGCCTTCATCCATGACGAGAGTGATGATGTGCCATCTTCGGCCTTCATCCACGACAAGAGTGGTGATGTGCCATCTTCGGCCTTCATCCACGGCGACGACTACGAGACGGTTTAGCATGGGATTTTCCCTTCGACCACGGTGACGTATGATGACTTGAGTGACTTGTGCCACCATATTGAGAGTGAGAGTGACTTCACCACTAGCCCCATATATGATGTGTTGCCACAATTTCCATGTGAGGAGAGCCACAACCCCCACCATTTGAGTGAGATGAGTGACTCCACCATATGTGAGTTTGAGTGCACCTACCTTGAGGGAGTGAGTGAACCACCACATAGAGAGAGTGAGATAGTTGATGAGGCATATGAGGCCATTTCTCTTTCTAACAACTTAACCTCTACCTCTATTGTGTCTTCTCCTTTGGTGCTAGGTACCATATATGATGACGCGCCGATCCTCGACGACTTCGTCCTTCCTTTGGACAAGACGATGGCCATGGTGGAATATGATGCACCCCCCACATGGTTCCATCAAGATGAAGATGACCACCGTTTGGTCTTTCCCACCTCAGCTACACCACTTGAGTGGAATGAACAAGGTAACATAGGTGAAGGTGATGCTCTAGTCCCACTAGTGGACATTCTTGACGTTGATTGCTTGCATGATGTTGATCCACCTATTCCCATGCTTCATGCTAGTGCGACTTCCTCATGTCATGACTTACCACTTTATGATGAATATGATGATGAGCATGTTGAATTGCCTAGTTGTGATGCCATGTTACATAGGATTTCTTGTGACAATTCTCTAGGTCACATCATGTTTGATACTCCGCTTGACTTGTCATATGCTATGAATGAGATCACCCATATGTCACATTTGCAATCTCGTCATAGTGACTATGCATATGCCATTAAAATAAACCCAAGTTGCACATATGGCATCGATGACAAGCCCATGGTTATTGGCATTTGTTTTTCTTGCAATGATATTGATATGCTTCCTTTGCATCATTTATCTCATATGCCATGCCATGACAACCTAGCTTCGGAAATGCATTGTTTGCCATGTTGTCTGCGATGATATTGATATGCTTCCTTTGCATCATTTATCTCATATGCCATGCCATGACAACCTAGCTTCGGAAATGCATTGTTTGCCATGTTGTCAATATTCTCCATGTTATGCTTCCGCTATTGCTCATGAGGAGACCCCCATAGTATCCTCATACATTTTAGGAGATTTTGATCCATCCCATCCATTGCATGCTCCTCATACTTGTGTGCACCATATGCTCCCCATGAATAAACATGCTATTGGTGTGCCATATACGTGTATGTTAAATTTGCATCCCCATCGTGTCAAACACAATAACTATTCTTTCATGATGGATGACATGTTCTTATACCATGCATCAAATTTCTTTGAGCGATGCTTATCTTGTGCTAACTCACACATGCACATACACATCATAATGGATGATGTGTACATTTACCACGCACACACGTTCTTTCGTTTGTGTCTCTTTTGTGTAGGTACCCATGAATACTTGTCAACCTCACAATCCCATGAGTTGACAAAACGAGCTCTAGAGAGCAACGATGACTTGGGATTCCATGGATTTTCATTCCCGCCGCTCCCTTCGCGCAAAGACTTCGCGCATCTCTTCTACATGGCTCTCACATGGTTATGGGTTATTGTCCATTACACACTTTATGCCCATATTTCCATGTTCACTATGCTTGATATGATCATTCATATGCCTTTGTCATGCATTTGTGACCCATGCTTTGCATTACACATGTTTCTTGATTCTCATACTTGTATGTGTATTTGCAAGCTTGCTGGAGATATCACTTGTTATTGCCATGTTTGCTTTGTGCCCCATGCCTATGATGATACTATGATCTTTCTTTGTGTTCGTGCTTGCGATATGTCATGTGCATTGCCTATATCCACTATTTGCTCACATGACATGATTGCCATCATTTCCTCTAGTGTGTTGCATCTTCGCTCCACTAGTTTGCATGACATGATTACCATGATTGACTTGTTTGCCTCACACATGTTGAACAATTCCTCTTTCCATTGTGTTGAGTGCCACGATATCTTCACTACACCCTATGCGCATTATGCTTGGATTGTCTTGCACTTGCCCCATGTGTTTAGACATCTCATTATACTTGGTGTTGTGAATGATTCCTATGCCTACCATAGACCTTTTGTTGAGCACGTCGCGCATTCTTGCTATGACCTTGAGGTAGATGCTTGTTCACTTCTCACACATATTTGCATCTCTACCTCTCATTTCCATGCTTGTTTCCATGATGTCCTTGGTTGTGCTCAACTTATATGCTTAAATGCCATGCCACACTTCTTTGTCAAACCATATGCTATGCTTGATGACAACACTTGTTGGGTGAATCACCTCTTGAATGCTTGGTTTTGCTCTTACGCCAACCACATTTGTTTTTCCAAGTGCTTGTTATCTTTGCTCCTTTTGAAGGAATTACAAGACGGTGCGACATTGGAGAGTGCCCATTTGAAACTACAAGATGATGCATGCTTGGTGATCGTCAACTTCTACACGGCAACATCATCTCTTTCCCATGGTGATTTGGATTTCGATCCGAGGTCGGATCTTTCCCAAGGGGGAGGGGATGATGCGGAGCATCCTATGGACATCACCAAGTCAAGAGTCCATTTGGCAAGTGACACGTGCGACATCTACTTCACATACATAAAGGTGAATCTTCTCCTTTACACGTGTTCACTTGACCCCTTTGAGGATGGTATACTACTTGACCCCTCTCTCGTGTGCCTACATAGGTGTGAGCGGAGCTACACATTAATCGAGAAGGAGTCCAAGAAGAAGAGAACATCTACACCATCCAAGAAGGAAGCCTGGAAGCGGAGAAGGAAGCGCCAAGGAGAAGGCAGCAGCTCCTAGGCGACCCCGTGTGCACGGGCATGTACCGTGCCCACGGGACCCCCGTGTCCACGGGCCATCCGGACCCCGTGCGCACGGGCTCATGCGTCAGGTCTCTGGATACCCCGTGCGCACGGGCTCATGCGTCAGGTCTCTGGATACCCCGTGCGCACGGGCTCCACTTACCCTGTGCACACGGGGCCCCCTGTGCGTGGCTGATTGGGCTTGGCCCTTGTATCCCATCTCGTCTCTACTTACCCCTTCATCCCTTGGACCTATATATACTCCTTCATCTCCTCCATTTAGAAGGAAGCTAAGAATAGAACTAAACACTAGAGCTTAGCTCATGTATCTCCCCTTGTGGGATTCCTCTTGAGTGAGAGACACTCCATTGGAGTTCAAGGCCTCCATTGGAGAAGATCGCTAGTGGATAAAGCCCCCCTTGAGGGAAGGATCTATCTAGATCATCAAGCCCTCATCTCCTTCATAGGATTTGGGATGAACTCTACCATTTATCTTATTTCCCTTTGATTGTTCATGTACCTTGTGGATCTTGTGTGTTTGTTGGTCTAGTGGATGTGTGATTGGACTTGTTCTTGAGTGTTCCTCTTGTTTATCTCTTGTGTTCATCTTGTTCTTGGGGATTCCCCCTCCAATTCGTGAAAGATCTCCCCATAGGGTTCCACCCTACAACACACGGCATCCAAGATGAGAAGCAGAAACGAGGCAAAATACTTACTCATCATCAGCAACGTACGGCCTCTTCTTGGCCAGGAGCGCTGCGCCCCCAAGCTTTTTGGGAACGGTCTTCTCCGAGCCTTCAGGAGCGGACGAGCACATGGCGACTGGCTCTGCAATGGCGACAGCGGGCGACAAGGCGTGGGCGTCGATCAGGGGAAGCGGCGCCACCTCGCCCTTCTTTGGGGTCCCCTGCTTCAGGCTCTGGAGAGGAGTGCCCCCGAACCTCGTGATGATCCCGGCAAGGCGTGGGGAACCCTAGGACAGATGCTCGCCGAAGTCGTCATAATCGGAGAGACCGCGAAGGAGATCGCTCTGTAGTGGAGGAGAGGTCTCCCCCACCTCCTCCATGGTCGCCTCCGAGTCCTCCTTCCCCTCCTCTCCGGAGCTCTCGCCGGAGAACACCGGCACCGGGAAGTTCGGGAGCTCGGGGAGCTTGGGCGCCATGAGCCCCGCTCGTTGAAGGCAGGCATGGCAGCGGCCACTTCTGCCCCGTCATGACAGTACAGCAGGAGGTAGGCCTCCGGAAGGCCGCCCAGGTCCTTCTCGAGCAAGGTACGCAAGACCTTGCTCAGCTCCTCGTCCGTCAAGTCCTCTGGGCGTAGCCGGAGGTCGTCCGCGCCCTTGAGACTCCACAAGGGGCGCAAGTGCGCCTGGAGCGGGGCCAGGCGCTGTGTCAGGTACTCCCTGACGAGCATGGCCCCCGTCAGCTTCTCCGCCTCCAGGTTAGTCGTCATCTTCTCCAGCACCGAAACAGCCCGGGGATCGGTGAGCTTCTCATGAGCCCACCGGTCTAGCTTCGCCGGCTTCGCAGTCAGCAGCTCCAGCCGAGCATGGAGGCGCTTGGCGTCCACGAAGATCCACTTGCGCCGGAAGTCATCCACCTTCTTCCCGGCCCTCGAGAGCGCGTTGCTGCCATGGGACGCGATGAAGCCGATGCACCCAAAGCACTGGGTTGTGTTGCGCATCCGGAGGTAGATGAAGTGGCGGAACAGCGCAACAGAGGGCGCCACCCCCACAAATGCCTCGCGGTAGAAGGCAAAGATCGACAAAAGGAGAATGGAATTGGTATGGATGAAGGGCGTGGATCTGGTAATGGTTGAGGACGGCGAAGAAGAAATTGGAGAAAGGGGGACGAGCCCCGTGAAGACACTATGCAGGAAGAAGTGATAGAAGGTTTCCCGCAAAGTGTCCTGCTTGGCGGAGCCGACCTGAAGCTCCATCTCCCTGCCCTCATTGTCATTGCTCGCTATCAGCGGGAGCACGGCGGCGAGGTGCTTCTCCTCGGTGATGCTGGATACACTGAGGGCCGGCTCGGGCGCGGGGGCTAAGCGCGCGAAAGAAGCGGCTGGCTTCGCCTTCTCGATGGCCATCGGTGGCGAGCTCGGGGAAAGGTTCGGCAGATCTAGAGGCGCTCAGAGCAGGGAGAGAAGGGGATCTGGAGCAAGGCGACGGGAAGGCAATGAAGGCTCGGCGGCAAACGCCAGCCTTTTGTCAGCCTAGGACAGTTGCCGAGGCAGCGTGGAGAAGCGAAGGCGCCCACGTCCCATCAAGTGCCACGTGTTGACTGGGTCCGCAGGTGGTTGGGGCCCGCGGCGCTTCGCCCTTGCCCTTTGGCTTCGCCTCGAAGCCAAGTCCGAGCGCGCCTTAGGCCCGGGGGCTACTGTCGGCGTTCTGGGAACTGGGGTACCCAGACATGCCTTGCCTGCGGCCCATGACGTGGCTCCATCAACGGCCTGGTACGGCCCATCCTCAGCATCAACAACACAAGACCCTTGCGAGTGGCCAAGCCTCACAAGGCAGACGACGCCAAGACCTCCAGAAGGAGTGGCCTCTCTAGGCTGGCTCCTGAGGAGCGGAGATTTCCATGCGATCCCTCACCTCGTGAGGTTCAGATGACACAAGCCATGACAACCAAGGCCAGGTGGGCGCCAGCGGGCGCAGTACAGTAGGTTTCCTCTTTGGCCTGAGGAATCATTCCATTTCCATGCTAGAAGACCACGACCGCCAGGATGGCAGGACAGAGGTCATCGTCGAGCCCACCATGGCGTCACGACCAGAAGCTTTGCAGGCGATGACCACCTTTCGTCAGGATAAGACATACTAGTTGTCTCCCATCGAATTTGGCCGTTGTGGGATCCCTTCCCGCCTTCATTTTGGGGAAGAGGACCAAGGCCACTATAAATATAGCTTAGCCACCACCTTAGAGGGGACGGATGGGGGAGAGAGGGAGAGAAGGAGATGAGACCATCCACACCCACACATGCACGAGAACACACCTCGTGAAGTTGTTCTTCCACTTTACTAGTTCATCCTTAGCCCACCTTGAGGCTAATCCACCACAAAGCAGGAGTAGGGTATTACACCGCAAGGTGGCCCGAACCTGGGTAAACTATCTTGTCCCATTCTTTTCCAGTTCATCGAGCTAGGCCGTGAGATCGACGAGTTGGCAGACTGGGGAGCTTGAGTTCTTCGCACGCACCCTAGAGTTTGAATCTTTCTCGGGTCTGCGGAGCCCCAAATCCGACAAGATTCCTTGACGGACTCGGTACCTTCGTGCATATCAATCAAAGTATCCCAAATTTCCATTGCATTCTCAAGGTGGCTAATTTTGTTGAATTCTTCTGGGCACAATCGGTTGAAGAGAATATCTCAAGCTTGAGCATTGTATTGCAACATCTTCATTTCTTTCGTAGACGCTTCCCGATCTGGTTCTTTTCCATCCTCGAAGAAATCACCTTGCAAGCCAACGTGCACAATAGCCCAGACAATGGGGTTATGACCAATAATATGCATTTTCATCTTATGCTTCCAACTAGCAAAATTAGTACCATCAAAGTAAGGACCTCTATGGTGGTAATTTCCCTCGCTAGACGCCATAATCTCATAGGTTGTGAAACCAAGGCTATGATCACCAAAGCTATGGAAATCAAGGCAAATGGAGACCAAAGCTCTGATAGCACTTGTAGGATCGAAAGTAGGTCTAGAGGGGGTGATTAGACTACTTGACCAAATAAAAATCTAACCTTTTCCCAATTTTAGTTGTGGGCAGATATTAGGAATTAGCAAAAGTCAATGAATCAACCTACACATGCAATTCTAAGAGTGTAGCAGCGGAAAGTAAAACATTGCATATGAAGGTAAAGGGAAGGGTTTGGAGAGTGCAAACGCAATGATCACATGGAGATTTTTGGCGTGGTTCCAATAGGTGGTGCTATCGTACATCCACGTTGATGGAGACTTCAACCCACGAAGGGTAATGGTTACGCGAGTCCACGGAGGGGTCCACCCACGAAGGGTACATGAAGAAGCAACCTTGTCTATCCCACCATGGCCATCGCCCACGAAGGACTTGCGTCACTCAGGTAGATCTTCATGAAGTAGGCGATCTCCTTGCCCTTACAAACTTCTTGGTTCAACTGCACAACTTGTCGGAGGCTCCCAAGCGACACCTAACCAATCTAGGAGACACACTCTCCAAAAGGTAATAGATGTTGTGTTCATGATGAACTCCTTGCTCTTGTGCTTCAAATGATAGTCTTCCCAACACTCAACTCTCTCTCACACAGATTTGGATATGGTAGAAAGATGATTTGAGTGGAAAGCAACTTGGGGAAGGCTAGAAATCAAGAATCTTGTGGTTGGTGTCGGTGTCAAAACCGCCAGATCTCGAGTAGGGGGTCCCGAACTATGCGTCTAAGGATCAAAGGTAACAGGAGACAGGGACACGATGTTTACCCATGTTCCGGCCCTCTTAATAGAGGTAATACCCTACTTCCTGCTTGATTGACTTTGATGAGTATAGGGGTTACAAGAGTTGATCTACCTCGAGATCGTAATGGCCAAACCCTAGATGTCTAGCCTGTGTGATTATGATTGCCTCTACAGACTAAACCCTCTGGTTTATATAGACATCGGAGGGGGCCTAGGGTTGTACAGAGTCGGTTTACAGAGAAAGGAATCTTCATATCCAAAGCCAAGTTTGCCATCCACGCAAAGGAGAGTCCCATCCGGACACGGGGGAAAGCCTTCCATCTTGTATCTTCACGGCCCATTAGTCCGGCCCATGCCACATAGCCCGGATGCCCGGGGACCCCCTAATCCAGGACTCCCTCAGTAGCCCCTGAACCAGGCTTCAATGACGATGTGTCTGGCATGTAGATTGTCTTCGGCATTGCGGCGGGTTCCTCCTCCGAACACTTCAAAGTTGTTGATTAACAAGAACTATATCCGGCTCTGCTTAACAGTTACAACCCCCTACCGCAAGGGTGTGATACTTAATCAAAGAATCATGTTATGTCTTTATTGACAGATTTGCTGATGGGATGTTAAGTCCGGCCACTTCATTATTTTGAATCTTTTTTGACCTCCCGTTTCACGTTTCGAGACGCAGCCTTCGGTGATACATCTTGTCGAAGCAGAGATCGTGTCCCCTTATTATGGGATTCTCATCAATACGGGTTTGGATAATCCAACCGTGCCGTTTGCACGACCCCTTGGGAATAGGCGAGTGTTAAGGCTTGTGAGGAGGCGCTTGATATTCATCGCCTTGATAAAGGGATAAAGACCCACCTTTCTCCCCCATGCCTTCTTCTTCCTCAGCCCTTCCATCCCTGAGCTCCAGCGCCCAAGTCTCGACTTCTTCTATTGCCACCAAGCACTCCAGCCATGTCCGGGGTCTGGCTCTCAAGGCAAGTGGGTGGCCTCCTCTGTCACCGAGGAGGACATCACAGGGCTCCGGGAGGCGAGGTGCCTGACTGCGGAAATCCCACATAGGCTTCCTGCCAAAGGGCAGGTCATCCCCACACCAAAGCCCAGTGAGAGGGTTGTGTTCATCCCTTACTTCCTCCACGGATTGGGGTTTTCTCTCCACCCCTTTGTTCGCGGTCTTATGTTCTATTACGGGCTAGATTTTCACGATCTAGCCCCGAACTCTTTCCTCCATATCTCGGCATTTATCGTCATGTGTGAGGCTTTTCTCGGTATCCCCCCACACGTTGGCCTGTGGCTCAAGACATTGAGCGTGAAGCCGAAGGTGGTCGACGGGGAGCACGCGGAGTGCGGCGGCGCTAGGGTGCGCAAGCTCGCCAATGTCACCTCGCCAAAAGGGGCCTTCGTGGAAACCGTCAAGGTATGGCAGCAGGAATGGTTCTACATCACCGAACCCCGCGGCACCAAATGGGCGCCCCCCCTGCATTCAGATCCGGTCCCCCACTGCGGCTCGCATCGTGGATCAATAAGGGTCTGGACTGGGGATCATCCGACGAGGTGTTGATGCTGCAAAAGCGCATCAAAAGCATCATCGAAAAAGACACCAGTCTTACTAATGTCATCCATGTGATGCTCGTCCGCCGAACCCTTCTGTGCCGGCTGTTGGGGAAAGTAGTAATTTCAAAAAAATTCTACGCACACTCAAGATCATGGTGATGCATAGCAACAAGAGGGGAGACTGTTGTCCACGTACCCTTGTAGACCGAAAGCTGAAGCGTTAACACAACGCAGTTGATGTAGTCGTACGTCTTCACGATCCGACCGATTAAGTACCGAACGCACGGCACCTCCGAGTTCAGCACACGTTCAGCTCGATGACGTCCCTCGAACTCCGATCCAGCCGAGTGTTGAGGGAGAGTTTCGTCAGCACGACGGCGTGGTGACAATGTTGATGTTCTACCGATGCAGGGCTTCGCCTAAGCACCGCTATGATATTATCGAGGTGTAATATGGTGGAGGGGGGCACCGCACACGGCTAAGAGATCAATGATCAATTGTGTGTCTAGATGTGCCCCCTGCCCCTGTATATAAAGGAGCAAGGGGGGGGTTCGGCCAGCCAAGGGGAGAGGCGCGCCAGGAGGAGTCCTACTCCTACCGGGAGTAGGACTCCCCCCCTTTTCCATGTTGGACTAGGAGAGAGAGGGGGAAGAGGTGGAGGGGAGGAAGGAAAGGGGGGGCGCCGCCCCCCTCTCCTTGTCCTATTCGGATTGGGGGAGAGGGGCATGCGGCCCTGCCCTGGCCTCCTCTCCTCTCTTCCACCTAGGCCCACTAAGGCCCATTAAGTTACTGGGGGGGTCCGGTAACCTACCGGTACTCCGAAAAATCCCGATTTCACCCGGAACACTTCCGATGTCCAAACATAGGCTTCCAATATATCAATCTTTATGTCTCGGCCATTTCGAGACTCCTCGTCATGTCCGTGATCACATCCGGGACTCCGAACAACCTTCGGTACATCAAAACATATAAACTCATAATATAACTGTCATCGTAACGTTAAGCGTGCGGACCCTACGGGTTTGAGAACTATGTAGACATGACCGAGACACCTCTCCGGTCAATAACCAATAGCGGAACCTGGATGCTCATATTGGTTCCCACATATTCTACGAAGATCTTTATCGGTCAGACCGCATAACAACATACGTTGTTCCCTTTGTCATCAGTATGTTACTTGCCCGAGATTCGATCGTCGGTATCTCGATACCTAGTTCAATCTCGTTACCGGCAAGTCTCTTTACTCGTTCCGTAATACATCATCCCGCAACTAACTCATTAGTCACAATGCTTGCAAGGCTTATAGTGATGTGTATTACTGAGTGGGCCCAGAGATACCTCTCCGACAATCGGAGTGACAAATCCTAATCTCGAAATACGCCAACCCAACAAGTACCTTTGGAGACACCTATAGAGCACCTTTATAATCACCCAGTTACGTTGTGACGTTTGGTAGCACACAAAGTGTTCCTCCGGTAAACGGGAGTTGCATAATCTCATAGTCATAGGAACATGTATAAGTCATGAAGAAAGCAATAGCAACATACTAAACGATCGAGTGCTAAGCTAACGGAATGGGTCAAGTCAATCACATCATTCTCCTAATGATGTGATCCCGTTAATCAAATGACAACTCATGTCTATGGCTAGGAAACATAACCATCTTTGATCAACGAGCTAGTCAAGTAGAGGCATACTAGTGACACTCTGTTTGTCTATGTATTCACACATGTATTATGTTTCCGGTTAATACAATTCTAGCATGAATAATAAACATTTATCATGATATAAGGAAATAAATAATAACTTTATTATTGCCTCTAGGGCATATTTCCTTCAGTCTCCCACTTGCACTAGAGTCAATAATCTAGATTACACAGTAATGATTCTTACACCCATGGAGTCTTGGTGCTGATCATGTTTTGCTCGTGGAAGAGGCTTAGTCAACGGGTCTGCAACATTCAGATCCGTATGTATCTTGCAAATTTCTATGTCTCCCACCTAGACTAAATCCCGGATGGAATTGAAGCGTCTTTTGATGTGCTTGGTTCTCTTGTGAAATCTGGATTCCTTTGCTAAGGCAATTGCACCAGTATTGTCACAAAAGATTTTCATTGGTCCTAATGCACTAGGTATGACACCTAGATCGGATATGAACTCCTTCATCCAGACTCCTTCATTTGCTGCTTCCGAAGCAGCTATGTACTCCGCTTCACACATAGATCCCGCCATGACACTTTGCTTAGAACTGCACCAACTGACAGCTCCACCGTTCAATGTAAACACGTATCTGGTTTGCAATTTAGAATCGTCCGGATCAGTGTCAAAGCTTGCATCAACGTAACCATTTACGATGAGCTCTTTGTCACCTCCATAAACGAGAAACATATCCTTAGTCCTTTTCAGGTATTTCAGGATGTTCTTGACCGCTGTCCAGTGATCCACTCCTGGATTACTTTGGTACCTCCCTGCTAAACTTATAGCAAGGCACACATCAGGTCCGGTACACGGCATTGCATACATGATAGAGCCTATGGCTGAAGCATAGGGAACATCTTTCATCTTCTCTCTATCTTCTGCAGTGGTCAGGCATTGAGTCTTACTCAATCTCACACCTTGTAGTACTGGCAAGAACCCTTTCTTTGCTTGATCCATTTTGAACTTCTTCAAAACTTTGTCAAGGTATGTGCTTTGTGAAAGTCCAATTAAGCGTCTTGATCTATCTCTATAGATCTTGATGCCTAATATATATGAAGCTTCACCGAGGTCTTTCATTGAAAAACTCTTATTCAAGTATCCCTTTATGCTATCCAGAAATTCTATATCATTTCCAATTAGCAATATGTCATCCACATATAATATCAGAAATGTTACTGAGCTCCCACTCACTTTCTTGTAAATACAGGCTTCTCCAAAAGTCTGTATAAAACCAAATGCTTTGATCACACTATCAAAGCGTTTATTCCAACTCCGAGAGGCTTGCACCAGTCCATAAATGGATCGCTGGAGCTTGCACACTTTGTTAGCTCCCTTTGGATCGACAAAACCTTCCGGTTGCATCATATACAACTCTTCTTCCAGAAATCCATTCAGGAATGCAGTTTTGACATCCATTTGCCAAATTTCATAATCATAAAATGCGGCAATTGCTAACATGATTCGGACAGACTTGAGCATCGCTACGGGTGAGAAGGTCTCATCGTAGTCAATCCCTTGAACTTGTCGAAAACCTTTCGCAACAAGTCGAGCTTTATAGACAGTAACATTACCGTCAGCGTCAGTCTTCTTCTTGAAGATCCATTTATTTTCAATAGCTTGCCGATCATCGGGCAAGTCAACCAAAGTCCATACTTTGTTCTCATACATGGATCCCATCTCGGATTTCATGGCCTCAAGCCATTTTGCGGAATCTGGGCTCACCATCGCTTCTTCATAGTTCGTAGGTTCGTCATGGTCTAGTAACATAACCTCCAGAACAGGATTACCATACCACTCTGGTGCGGATCTTAATCTGGTTGACCTACGAGGTTCAGTAATAACTTGATCTGAAGTTTCATGATCATTATCATTAACTTCCTCACTAATTGGTGTAGGTGTCGCAGAAACTGGTTTCTGTGATGATCTACTTTCCAATAAGGGAGCAGGTACAGTTACCTCATCAAGTTCTACTTTCCTCCCACTCACTTCTTTCGAGAGAAACTCCTTCTCTAGAAAGGATCCATTCTTAGCAACGAATGTCTTGCCTTCGGATCTGTGATAGAAGGTGTACCCAACAGTCTCCTTTGGGTATCCTATGAATACACATTTCTCCGATTTAGGTTCGAGCTTATCAGGTTGAAGTTTCTTCACATAAGCATCGCAACCCCAAACTTTAAGAAATGACAACTTTGGTTTCTTGCCAAACCATAGTTCATAAGGCGTCGTCTCAACGGATTTCGATGGTGCCCTATTTAGAGTGAATGCAGCCGTCTCTAAAGCATAACCCCAAAACGATAGCGGTAAATCAGTAAGAGACATCATAGATCGCACCATATCTAGTAAAGTACGATTACGACGTTCGGACACACCATTACGCTGTGGTGTTCCGGGTGGCGTGACTTGCGAAACTATTCCGCATTGTTTCAAATGTAGGCCAAACTCGTAACTCAAATATTCTCCTCCACGATCTGATCGTAGAAACTTTATTTTCTTGTTACGATGATTTTCAACTTCGCTCTGAAATTCTTTGAACTTTTCAAATGTTTCAGACTTATGTTTCATTAAGTAGATATACCCATATCTGCTCAAATCATCTGTGAAGGCGAGAAAATAACGATATCCGCTACGAGCCTCAATATTCATCGGACCACATACATCTGTATGTATGATTTCCAATAAATCAGTTGCTCTCTGCATAGTTCTGGAGAACGGTGTTTTAGTCATCTTGCCCATGAGACACGGTTCGCAAGTACCAAGTGATTCATAATCAAGTGATTCCGAAAGTCCATCATTATGGAGTTTCTTCATGCGCTTTACACCGATATGACCTAAACGGCAGTGCCACAAATAAGTTGCACTATCATCATCAAATCTGCATCTTTTGGCTTCGACATTATGAATATGTGTTTCACTATTACCGAGATTAATTAAAAATAGACCACTCTTCAAGGGTGCATGACCACAAAAGATATTACTCATATAAATAGAACAACCATTATTCTCTGATTTAAATGAATAACCGTCTCACATCAAACAAGATCCAGATATAATGTTCATGCTCAACGCTGGCACCAAATAACAATTATTTAGGTCTAATACTAATCCCGAAGGTAGATGTAGAGGTAGCGTGCCGACGGCGATCACATCGACTTTGGAACCGTTTCCCACGCGCATCGTCACCTCGTCCTTGGCCAGTGTTCGCTTAATCCGTAGTCCCTGTTTCGAGTTGCAAATATTAGCAACAGAACCAGTATCAAATACCTAGGTGCTACTGTGAGCTCTGGTAAGGTACACATCAATAACAAGTATATCACATATACCTTTGTTCACCTTGCCATCCTTCTTATCCGCCAAATACTTGGGGCAGTTCCGCTTCCAGTGACCAGTCTGCTTGCAGTAGAAGCACTTAGTCTCAGGCTTAGGTCCAGATTTGGGTTTCTTCTCCTGAACAACAACTTGCTTGCTGTTCTTCTTGAAGTTCCCCTTCTTCTTCCCTTTGCCCTTTTTCTTGAAACTAGTGGTCTTATTGACCATCAACACTTGATGCTCCTTTTTGATTTCTACCTCCGCTGCCTTTAGCATTGCGAAGAGCTCGGGAATTGTCTTATACATCCCTTGCATGTTATAGTTCATCACGAAGCTCTTGTAGCTTGGTGGCAGTGATTGAAGAATTCTATCAATGACGCTATCATCCGGAAGATTAACTCCCAGTTGAATCAAGTGATTATTATACCCCAGACATTTTGAGTATATGCTCACTGACAGAACTATTCTCTTCCATCTTGCAGCTGTAGAACTTATTGGAGACTTCATATCTCTCAATCCGGGCATTTGCTTGAAATATTAACTTCAACTCCTGGAACATCTCATATGCTCCATGGCGTTCAAAACGTCGTTGAAGACCCGCTTCTAAGCCGTAAAGCATGGCACACTGAACTATCGAGTAGTCATCAGCTTTGCTCTGCCAGACGTTCATAACTTCTGGTGTTGCTCATGCAGCAGGCCTGGCACCCAGCAGTGCTTCCAGGACGTAATTCTTCTGTGCAGCAATGAGGATAATCCTCAAGTTACGGACCCAGTCCGTGTAATTGCTACCATCATATTTCAACTTTGCTTTCTCAAGGAACGCACTAAAATTCAACGGAACAACAACACGGGCCATCTATCTACAATTAGCATAGACAAGCAAGATACTATCAGGTACTAAGTTCATGATAAATTTAAGTTCTATTAATCATATTACTTAAGAACTCCCACTTAGATAGACATCCCTCTAATCATCTAAGTGATTATGTGATCCAAATCAACTAAACCATAACCGATCATCACGTGAAATGGAGTAGTTTTCAATGGTGAACATCACTATGTTGATCATATCTACTATATGATTCACGCTCGACCTTTCGGTCTCAGTGTTCCGAGGCCATATCTGCATATGCTAGGCTCGTCAAGTTTAACCTGAGTATTCTGCGTGTGCAAAACTGGCTTGCACCCGTTGTAGATGGACGTAGAGCTTATCACACCCGATCATCACGTGGTGTCTGGGCACGACGAACTTTGGCAACGGTGCATACTCAGGGAGAACACTTTTATCTTGAAATTTTAGTGAGAGATCATCTTATAATGCTACCGTCAATCAAAGCAAGATAAGATGCATAAAAGATAAACATCACATGCAATCAATATAAGTGATATGATATGGCCATCATCATCTTGTGCTTGTGATCTCCATCTCCGAAGCACCGTCATGATCACCATCGTCACCGGCGCGACACCTTGATCTCCATCGTAGCATCGTTGTCGTCTCGCCAACTATTGCTTTTACGACTATCGCTACCGCTTAGTGATAAAGTAAAACAATTACATGGCGATTGCATTGCATACAATAAAGCGACAACCATATGGCTCCTGCCAGTTGCCGATAACTCGGTTACAAAACATGATCATCTCATACAATAAAATATAGCATCATGTCTTGACCATATCACATCACAACATGCCCTGCAAAAACAAGTTAGACATCCTCTACTTTGTTGTTGCAAGTTTTACGTGGCTGCTACGGGCTTAGCAAGAACCGTTCTTACCTACGCATCAAAACCACAACGATAGTTTGTCAAGTTGGTGATGTTTTAACCTTCGCAAGGACCGGGCGTAGCCACACTCGGTTCAACTAAAGTGAGAGAGACAGACACCCGCCAGTCAACTTTAAGCAACGAGTGCTCGCAACGGTGAAACCAGTCTCGCGTAAGCGTACGCGTAATGTCGGTCCGGGCCGCTTCATCTCACAATACCGCTGAACCAAAATATGACATGCTGGTAAGCAGTATGACTTATATCGCCCACAACTCACTTGTGTTCTACTCGTGCATATAACATCAACGCATAAAACCAGGCTCGGATGCCACTGTTGGGGAACGTACTAATTTCAAAAAAATTCTACGCACACTTAAGATCATGGTGATGCATAGCAACGAGAGGGGACAGTGTTGTCCACGTACCCTCGTAGACCGAAAGTGGAAGCGTTAACACAACGCAGTTGATGTAGTCGTACGTCTTCACGATCCGACCGATCAAGTACCGAACGCACGGCACCTCCGAGTTCAGCACACGTTCAGCTCGATGACGTCCCTCGAACTCCGATCCAGCCGAGTGTTGAGGGAGAGTTTCGTCAGCACGACGGCGTGGTGACAATGTTGATGTTCTACCGATGCAGGGCTTCGCCTAAGCACCGCTACGATATTATCGAGGTGTAATATGGTGGAGTGGGGCACCGCACACGGCTAAGAGATCAATGATCAATTGTGTGTCTAGATGTGCCCCCTGCCCCCGTATATAAAGGAGCAAGGGGGGTTCGGCCGGCCAAGGGGAGAGGCGCGCCAGGAGGAGTCCTACTCCTACCGGGAGTAGGACTCCCCCCCTTTTCCATGTTGGACTAGGAGAGAGAGGGGGAAGAGGTGGAGGGGAGGAAGGAAAGGGGGGGCGCCGCCCCCCTCTCCTTATCCTATTCGGATTGGGGGGAGGGGCATGCGGCCCTGCCCTGGCCTCCTCTCCTCTCTTCCACCTAGGCCCACTAAGGCCCATTAAGTTACTGGGGGGTTCCGGTAACCTACCGGTACTCCGGAAAAATCCCGATTTCACCCGGAACACTTCCGATGTCCAAACATAGGCTTCCAATATATCAATCTTTATGTCTCGACCATTTCGAGACTCCTCGTCATGTCCGTGATCACATCCGGGACTCCGAACAACCTTCGGTACATCAAAACATATAAAATCATAATATAACTGTCATCGTAACGACCGTGCGGACCCTACGGGTTCGAGAACTATGGAGACATGACCGAGACACCTCTCCGGTCAATAACCAATAGCGGAACCTGGATGCTCATATTGGTTCCCACATATTCTACGAAGATCTTTATCGGTCAGACCGCATAACAACATACGTTGTTCCCTTTGTCATCGGTATGTTACTTGCCCGAGATTTGATTGCCGGTATCTCGATACCTAGTTCAATCTCGTTACTGGCAAGTCTCTTTACTCGTTCCGTAATACATCATCCCGCAACTAACTCATTAGTCACAATGCTTGCAAGGCTTATAGTGATGTGTATTACTGAGTGGGCCCAGAGATACCTCTCCGACAATCGGAGTGACAAATCCTAATCTCGAAATACGCCAACCCAACAAGTACCTTTGGAGAGACCTGTAGAGCACCTTTATAATCACCCAGTTACGTTGTGACGTTTGGTAGCACACAAAGTGTTCCTCCGGTAAACGGGAGTTGCATAATCTCATAGTCATAGGAACATGTATAGGTCATGAAGAAAGCAATAGCAACATACTAAACGACCGAGTGCTAAGCTAACGGAATGGGTCCAGTCAATCACATCATTCTCCTAATGATGTGATCCCGTTAATCAAATGACAACTCATGTCTATTGCTAGGAAACATAACCATCTTTGATCAACGAGCTAGTCAAGTAGAGGCATACTAGTGACACTCTGTTTGTCTATGTATTCACACATGTATTATGTTTCCGGTTAATACAATTCTAGCATGAATAATAAACATTTATCATGATATAAGGAAATAAATAATAACTTTTTTATTGCCTCTAGGGCATATTTCCTTCACCAGCGACGGTCTCTCCGTATGTGGGAGTTTAACTCGGAAGGGCCGCGGACCCTGCAGCAATTCTTCGGCACAACGCACAAACGGACCTGGAAACTGCTCTTCATGGCTCAAAAATCATGGCCGGATACATCTGAGGACATCAGCCTCAACTGCAACCATCCGGACACCCCGGTAAGTGCTCAATTTCTGAACATAGCTTAGTCCATTAGTCCAAGGTGATGCACTGAGAATTCCATCTTGTAATCATGGCTGGATAAAGAAGGCGGAGCGAATCAGGTGTTCGGCTCCACTTCCCAAAAACCCAGCTGATCCTCTATTAATGAAGATGCCGGTCCCGGCGCCATACCAGACGCCGGCGAAGAAGGACAAGAAGAAGAAGAGCAAGAAGGCCGAAGGTGGCCTTCACCCTAAAGGTACATCGGACGCTATATCCAGGGGGACCGAGGCTCCCTCCTCCGAAGACAAAGAGGAGGAAGAAAGCGATAACCTTCCTCCCGAGGGGAGGAAAAGGGCGGCCTCCGAAGACCTAGAGGTGGAGGCGCCCAAGAGGGGAAAGATATCCATGTCGGATGGCTCGGATTCGAAAGCCGAAGTCGTCCCGAAACACCGCCCCAGGGGCAAGCCCCTTGCCGAATCATAAGTTACTAAGGATGCTCTATACACATCCAGTTCTTTTTGAATTGCGGGAATAATTATTAAATTACGTGTTGCAGCCCGGCCAGCGATCTCCCTCAAGTATCATCGTCATCGGGGGATCTACCGCCGGAGATGATGGAAAGTGAGACGCCTCCACAAGCTTCCCTGCCCCCTAGGGCGGATAACATCGTAGTGTCATTCCAGAGGACTTCTCCGGATCGCCGAGGGGTATAGGGAACCATCAACACGGCACCAGAGGGGAATACCTTAGTCGTCAAGGGCACAGGGGGTGCAGCCCCCGTGAAGACCGGCGATGGGGGCCCTGGGTTGTTCGGCCCCCTGCCGAATACCGCCACGGAGACGGATCTAGAGTCGGGTGAGCGGCCCCCTTCAAGGGAGTGGGGAGCGCCTAATACTGCGGTGACGTCCATGAATCCGGAGGCGCCGGACACCCTGAGGGACGTACTGCAAAGTGCGTCCGTCTTGGAGGAGCACCATACCTTGATGGGTACGGTGGTTGAGAAGATTCGCTCCGCCAAAAGCAGGCTGAATGAAGCCTTCACGAGCCTACTAACAGGCTTCGAGGTATGCGATGTAATGTATTTAGCTGCTATCCATATGAACAATATGCCTGCATATAGAGAGTAGCCCCTGAGACTCTGGTTGGCCCATGAAAAAGGGCAAACAAAGGATCTACAGATATCTGCAGGAAGTAACATACTTATTTGATTGGAAAAACAGGCTTCACTGTTAGCGGCAACCGTCCAGGCTGCGGAGGTTTCCGAACTAAAGCAGAAACTGAAGCTGGCCGATGAGGACATTGTCCTCATTAACAAGCGGCTCGACGAGGCGCAAGGTATGCTTCGAACATCCCTTTTGTGCCTATATGAGTGTGTGAACATTAGGTTGAAACTTAGACGCTATTATTTGCATAATTGCAGATGGTGCTGCAGAGGTCAAGACCCTCAGGGGTGAACTTGCCCGGGCCAACGAGCAGGCCAGGGTGAGCAATGCGGCCGCTGATAAAGCGGCTGCAGATTTGAAGGCCGAACAGGCCACCCGGCACCAGTTCGAGGAGCGGATATCCGTCGTAGGGCAAGAGCTCAAGGACGACGTCCGCAAGTGCGAGTCCCTTGAGAAGGAGAATAAAACCAAGGCGACCGAACTCGACAAAGCCCTTCAGGAGGCCAAAGATGCGCGGTCCGAATCCAGAGCGGCTCGCGAAGAGATCCGGTAGGCCGGACAGATAGCGGCTGGTTAGCCCATTCTTTTACAGACCAAGTTTGGCGATCAGAGATATGCCTTGCTTAATCGACTATGGAGTTCTCCAGACTCTGTTGCGGATCTTCCGAAGAGTGCCGCCGATGCCGCGCAATTCTTCCAGGCTCAGGGGGGACATGCGACGGAGAAAATGTTCTGGTCTCAGTTCAGCGCACAGGAGCGCCCGGCGCTACTGAACGACCAAATGGCGCAGTGGGCCGAGCTGCATAAGATGTCCGGAGTGGCCATGAAGGACGTCATAGTTCAGCTATGGCCAGCCGAACCTATTCTGAGCAGCTATTTTGGCCTGGTGCGGCGACTTGTCGATGCAGTGCCGCGAATCGATGCAGTCAAGCGGTCAGTGTGCATAGAAGGTGCACGGATGGCCTTCGCCCATGTCAAGATGTACTGGGCGAAGATGAAGGCCGCCGATGTTGCAGTTAAGGGCCCACCTGGAGGCAAGGACCACCGCACGCCAGAGCGCTACTTAGACGACGTCCTAGAAGGCGCCCGCTTGATAGAGGGTTAGTGCTCAAAGGACATTATGTTCGAATGAGTGTACCTGATCTGCCTGGACGTTTTTATTATGTACTAAGGCCTTGCGATACATTTGTGCTATTATCTGAAAGTTCTATCCTCCTATGCGACCGTTGTTGTATTCCTGAGAGTTTTCCAGTCATCGGCTTCAGCCCTCACGTAGATACTACGGGGGTGTTCAGAATAGCACATGATCACACTTGACCCAACGTCTTTGTCCGTAAAGGAGGTGTCAGTGCGGCGAACCAGGCAATCAGACTATGAGGCTTTACCACTCTCACTTAGCCATAGGAGTTTGACGATGGGTCTACGAGGTAGCCCCTGGTATGTACGCGGCTATCCGGATGCGGATGCATTACAGACGTGACCGGCAAGCAGTCCTTCGTGTAGTACGGAAAAAAATCGCTGAGATTTTAATAAGTCGCCGAGTGGCTGACCAGCTCTCGCCACATCATGGTAGTCAGTTTTCGGCTTTCTCTACTAAGGTGCTCAACCGGACGAACCAGAAACACAATTGCAGTAGTTCTCCCTTTACTACCCTAGTCGATCAAACAGAACTTAAGGTAGCAAACACAGGAGCCGGGCAACCCAACTATTAACCAAAGACATGATTCGGAGCCGGTACATATAATGCCAAGCTCGGGACGCCGAATTGTGCTATGAAGTTGTTCGGGCTTTTATTTGGCAACACATATGTTGCCATATAGAGCCCCTGGCCATTTGTGCCGAGGTGTGTGCGTGAGACAACTGAAGAGACGGAATACAGTCTATAAATAAAGACGATACCGAATAAGAATTGTGTTCACTGGAATCTGATTGATTCATAAAAACGTAATCTTACAGAGGGTACCATAATCACCAAGGCCATTTCACATGCTGGGGGTCTAAAACTAAGGGGAAAAGCTCTATACATGTTCTTGAGTGAAGTTGTGGTCTACAAAATCCTTTGGACCTTCCTGCCGCACGTCTGCGCACTTTCGCCTGAGAAAGAAAGATTACTTGAGAGGAATGGTCTTCGACTATTTGTACGAAACCGGGCTCGGCGAGAGTCCTTGTGAGTCCGTAGGATGAATAGGTTTTGATTCACCTGTGGTAAAAGAGAAGAAATAATTAAAAAAGGGGAAGGTCGTATAGGGTCGAACAGTACTATAGGCTTGCCCGTATTATGCCTCCGCTGATGCCCAAGGTATTTTGAGTGCATAATTATGCACGCGCGGTACGGATTTCGCGGATGTACATGGCGATCGACGGAGGCGAAACTGTTAATCAAACTCTGGAATTGCTGAGCTCTCGGCATGCAGAATTGGCCAGCCTTGTGTAAGAAAGCCCGGCGGCTTAATAGCCGATGAGGTGTGCGGCTTGACAGGGCCGGTTTGTACTTCGGCCGTGATGATCGTAGTATGCTCCTCAGTACGGAGGGAGCGTTCCATGTTTCCGTTGATTGTAATGACGCCACAGGTACCGGGCATCTTGAGCTTTAGATAGGCATAGTGCGGGATCGCATTGATGCGAGCGAACGCGGTTCGTCCGAGCAGTGTGTGGTAGCCACTGCAGAAAGGGACGATGTCGAAGATCAAGTCTTCGCTTTGGAAGTTGTCCGGTGAACCGAAGACGACCTCCAATGTGATTGAGCCCGTGTAGCGGGCCTCTACACTAGGTATTACTCCTTTTAAGTTAGTTTTAGTGGGCTTGATTCTTGATGGATCAATGCCCATTTTGCGGACAATGTCTTGGTAAAGTAGGTTGAGACTGTTGCCGCCGTCCATGAGGACACGAGTGAGGTGGAATCCGTCGATGATTGGATTGAGGACCAGAGCTGCCGAACCTCCATGACGGATACTGGTTGGGTGGTCCTTTCGATCGAAGGTGATCGGGCAAGCCGACCATGTTTTGAATTTTGGGATGACCGGCTCTATGGCGTACACGCACCGTAATGCGCGCTTGCGCTCCCTCTTAGGGATATGTGTGACATATATCATATTTACTGTTTTTACCTCGGGGGGGGGGGGATTTCTTATGTCCCATGTGCTCGGTTGACGAGGCTCTTCATCGTCGTCCTCGCTGGGCGGCCCTTTCCCCTTGTGTTCGGCGTTGAGTTTGCTGGCCTGTTTGAAAATCCAACAGTTTCTGTTGGTATGATTGGCAGGCTTATCGGGGGTGCCATGAATCTGGCAAGGCCGATTGAGTATTCTGTCCAAACTGGATGGACCATCTCTGTTTCCTTTGAACGGCTTCTTTCGTTGGCCGGGTTTAGGGCCACTGAATCCGGCGTTGACTGCCGTATCTTCGGTACCGTCATTATTGATTCGACGCTTGTGCTTGTTGCGTCGTGGCTTGCCATTGCCGTCCCTGGCTTCGGAGGTGCCAGGGTCGCTGGTGCTATTGCTTCTACGGGCTAGCCAGCTGTCTTCTCCCACGCAAAAGCGGGTCATGAGTGCGGTAAGGGCTGCCATGGACTTCGGCTTTTCTTGGCCGAGATGTCTTAGCGAGCCATTCGTCCCGGACGTTGTGTTTAAAGGCCGCGAGGGCTTCGGCGTCCGGACAGTCTACAATTTGATTCTTTTTAATTAAGAAACTGGTCCAGAGTTTCCGGGCTAACTCTCCGGGTTGCTGGACTATGTGACTGAGGTCATCAGCGTCTGGGTGCCGTACGTTGGTACCTTAGAAGTTATCCCTAAAGGCATCTTCTAAATCTTCCCAGCAGCCGATGGAGTTTTCTGGAAGGCTGTTTAGCCAGTGTCGTGCCGGTCCCTTAAGTTTTAGGGGCAGATATTTGATGGCATGTAGATCGTCGCCGCGGGCCATGTGAATGTGGAGAAGAAAATCTTCAATCCAGACTGCGGGATCTGTCGTACCATCGTATGATTCGATGTTCATGGGTTTAAACCCTTCTGTGAACTGGTGCTCCATTACCTCATCGGTGAAGCATAAGGGGTGTGCGGCGCCTCTGTATCGGGCAACGTCTCGATGCAGTTCGGATGAGGTCCGTATGCGGTTTGCTGCCCGGGTGAGGTTGTGCTTGTCGCGCCAGGCCTGATGGTCGTCCTCTCGTGCTGGGCACGCCCCCTTGATCCATAGATTGATCTAGTCTGACTGGCTCTATTGTCCAGGTCTTGTCGTAGGTCGTAGGTGTATTCTGGAGCCGTTGTTTCTCTGCCTCTGCGGCGAGGTGGTGCGGGCTGGTGTTCGGCTTGAGTTGCCACCCTGTCCCGGCCACGTGGTGGTCGGTCCGGTCTGTCAACAACATCACGCGTTGGCGGTATGGGCTCCAGCGCCTCATCGTCGAATTGGGGTAGGAGCTTGCACTTTGGGTAACTCTTAGTTGGGCGTTCGAGGCCGTATTCCTCAGCTTCCAGGACATTAGTCCATCTGTCATTGAGCAGATCTTGATCAGCTTGAAGCTGCTGCTGCTTCCTTTTCAGGCTTCTTGCAGTGGCTATTAGCCAGCGCTTAAAGCGCTCTTGTTCAAGGGTTTCCTCTGGCACGATGAAATCTTTGTCACCGAGGCTCACGTCGTCCTTGGAGAGTGGTAGATATTTGCTATCCTCTGAGTCCTCATTCCCTGCTGGCTCGTCAGGGTCTACTTGCCCGTCCTCCCTATCATCTTGCTCGGATGTTGGTTCGATGGGGGCTTCTTGGTCTTCGGTGTTCTCCAGAGTATTATTGCCCCCGATGCTGGTATTGCTATCTTTTCCGCGACGTGATTTAGAGCGGCGCTGCTGACGTTGATTCTTTGGTGGTATCTCAGGAGGTTCGTCCTCGACTGTATCCTTCTCATCATCGTTGTCGCCTTCTTTAGGTCTGTCCACCATGTACACGTTGTATGAGGAAGTGGCCGTCCAGCGTCCGGTAAACGGCGGGTTTTGGGCCTGCTCATCTCCGGCATCGTCGTCCATACCGTCGATGTCTTCAGAGGCGTAATCGAGCATGTCGATTAGATCCTCGACAGTGGCTATGAAGTGGTTGGTGGGTGGGAAGTAAAACTCCCTGCACTCGGCCACTAGTCCGGGTTGGGCGCAATTCGGAAGTGATTCCTCTGTGATGGCGAGGGATCGCATTAAGTCCAAAGCCTCATTTAAGAGCGAGGTTTGGACGGGGAAGCGAGAGTCTGTGGAGTTGGGCGGGACAGGAGTTCCCTGGTGATACATCTCCAACGTATCTATAATTTTTGATTGTTCCATGCTATTATATTATCCCTTTGGATGTTTCATATGCATTTATATGCTATTTTATATATTTTTGGGACCAACCTATTAACCTAGAGCCCAGTGCCAGTTTCTGTTTTTTCCTTGTCTTTGAGTATCGTAGAAAAGGAAAACCAAACGGAGTCCAATTGACCTGAAATTTCACGGAGATTATTTTTGGACAAGAAGAAGCCCACGGAGTATCGGAGATGTGCCAGAAGAGTCCCGAGGCACCCACAAGGGTGGGGGCGCACCCCCTACCTCGTGGCCACCTCGGAGACCCCCCTGACTTGTCCCCGACGCCAACACCTCTTATATATACAGAAACCTCCAGAAAATAACCTAGATCAGGAGTTCCGCCACCGCAAGCCTCTGTAGCCACCAAAAACCAATCGGGACCCTATTCCGGAACCCTGCTAGAGGGGGGATCCCTCAGCGGTGGCCATCTTCATCATCCCCATGCTATCCATGACGAGGAGGGAGTAGTTCACCCTCGGGGCTGAGGGTATGTACCAGTAGCTATGTGTTTGATCTCTCTCTCTCTCTCTCTCGTGTTCTTTATTTGGCATGATCTTGATGTATCACGAGCTTTGCTATTATAGTTAGATATTAGGATGTTTCTCCCCCTCTACTCTCTTGTAACGGATTGAGTTTTCCCTTTGAAGTTATCTTATCGAACTGAGTCTTTAAGGATTTGAGAACACTTGATGTATGTCTTGCATGTGCTTATCTGTGGTGACAATGGGATATTCACGTGATCTACTTGATGTATGTTTTGGTGATCAACTTGCGGGTTCAGTGACCTTGTGAACTTATGCATACGGGTTGGCACACATTTTCGTCTTGACTCTCCGGTAGAAACTTTGGGGCACTCTTTGAAGTACTTTGTGTTGGTTGAATAGATGAATCTGACATTGTGTGATGCATATCGTATAATCATACCCACGGATACTAGAGGTGACATTGGAGTATCTAGGTGACATTAGGGTTTTGGTTGATTTGTGTCTTAAGGTGTTATTCTAGTACGAACTCTAGGATATATCGAACTGAAAGAATAGCTTCATGTTATTTTACTACAGACTCTTGAATAGATCGATCAGAAAGGATAACTTTGAGGTGGTTTCGTACCCTACCATAATCTCTTCGTTTGTTCTCCGCTATTAGTGACTTTAGAGTGACTCTTTGTTGCATGTTGAGGGATAGTTATATGATCCTATTATGTTATCCTTGTTGAGAGAACTTGCACTAGTGAAAGTATGAACCCTAGGCCTTGTTTCCAGGCATTGCAATACCGTTTGTGCTCACTTTTATCATTAGTTACCTTGCTGTTTTTATATTTTCGGATTACAAAAACCTATATCTACCATCCATATTGCACTTGTATCACTATCTCTTCGCCGAACTAGTGCACCTATACAATTTACCATTGTATTGGGTGTGTTGGGGACACAAGAGACTCTTTGTTATTTGGTTGCAGGGTTGCTTGAGAGAGAGCATCTCCATCCTACGCCTCCCACGGATTGATAAACCTTAGGTCATCCACTTGAGGGAAATTTGCTACTGTCCTACAAACCTCTGCACTTGGAGGCCCAACAACTTCTACAAGAAGAAGGTTGCGTAGTAGACATCAAGCAATTTCTGGTGCCGTTGCCGGGGAGGTTAGTGCTTGAAGGTATATCTTTAGATCTTGCAACCTAATCTTTTTGTTTCTTGTTTTATCACTAGTTTAGTCTATAAAAGAAAAACTACAAAAAAATGGAATTGAGGGTGCCTCATATGCTTCATCTTTTTAATATCTTTCATGAAAATAAGGATTCCGGTAATTGTGCCAAAGTGATATAAGAAGAATGCATTAAAATGTTTGGCACTAAATCTTTGAATGATGAGCATGATTGCAATGTTGCTAGTATGAACTCTTTGAATATCCATGGTACTAATGATGATTGCACTAGTCATGATGAAAATGTCTCTTATAAGCATGTCAATTTTTGTGGAGTGCATAAAGTTTGCAAGTACACACCAAATAGGGAAGATAGATTTTGCAAGAGGCATAAGTATTTAGAAACTAAATGGTTGCAAGAAAGGTTAGATGTTTGTGCTGAAAATTTAAATTTTCTTAGCCATCCTTGTGAACTTTGCAATGAACATGGTCATTTAAATCTCCAATTCAAATTGTTTCATGACTGTATCGTGTCCAAAAATTGTGATGACTTGATTTCCCTTGCGCACCATAATGAACTTAGTTTGCTTGTGGGTTATGAAGAAATGAAACGTATAACCAAGGATCTTCCAGAATTTGTCCTTGAGACAGTTCTTGATTTTGATCTATAGGAAATTTATATGTATTGTGCGGTGAATTGCATTGAAAATCCTTATATTGCCAATTACATAAAGACAAGAAAACAAATAGAAGATGGAGAGAATACTAATGAAAGGGAAGAGACTTCCCAATATCCTCCTATTATTTCTTATGATGAATCAGGTAACGAGGAGGAGCCTTCTATTCAACCAATCTCATTAATAAGGAGCTCCAAAAAGAGGATTAAACAGCCACATGATGTGAAGAAGAAAAAGAAAGACGGAGAAGCAAAGGTAAAAAGGTATCCCTCCCAAATGATGTTGCTCCTATTACTCATTGTGATGATGATAATTGCTATACTATTGGTGTTATCCATACTATTAATGATGAGAGTGATTATGCTTTTGATATGAAAAGGCCCAAGCTTGGGGATGCTATGTTTGATGAGAATGACATGTTTTAGAATTTATTTGCTGCAATTAATGTTTGTCCCAAGCTTAGGGATGCTATGTTTTATGAATATGATATGTTTAACCTCCCAAGTTTCGATATGCAAATTTATTATGATGATAGCATGCCTCCTATTTATGATGATTATATTAATGAAAGTGGGTTTGGAAGAGTGTCATCTTTAGGAAGTAATGATCCCACTATTTTGGAGGGTGTTTAATCTTATTGTGAAAATTATGAAAGTGGATTTGGAGAGGTCATGACTTTATTTAGTAATGATTCCACTATCTTGGAAGAAGTTTCAATTGATTATGATGAGAACAAAGTTGCTACTTATGATGACTATTGTGACGACACTTATGCTATAAAAAGTAGTGATGATTATATTAAAACTTGTCATGATTATAATTACCCTTTTTCTAAACATTACTCTTTTAATGTGGAAACAATTTATAGTATTCGAGTTTCTTATGATACTCCCACTATTCCGAGTGAGAAGAATTTTGCTTATGTGGAGAGTAGTAAATTTTCTATGCTTGTAGATCATGAAAAGAATGCCTCACATGATAGTTATATTGTTGAATTCATTCATGATGCTACTGAAATTTATTATGAGGGAGGAATATATGCTTGTAGGAATTGCAATAATACCAAGTTTCCTCTCTATGTGCTTAAAGTTTTGAAGTTATGCTTGTTTTGCCTTCCTATGCTAGTTGCTTATTGTTCCCATAAGTTGTTTGCTCACAAAATCCCTATGCATAGGAACTGGGTTAGACTTAAATGTGCTAGTCATATTTCTTCATGATGCTCTCTTTATGCTTCAATTATTATCTTTTATGTGAGCATCATTGAAATCACCATGCCTATCTAGGGGCGTTAAACGTTAGCGCTTGTTGGGAGGCAACCCAATTTTATTTTTGTTCTTTGCATTTTGATCCTGTTTAGTAATAAATAATTCATCTAGCCTCTAGTTAGATGTGGTTTTATGTTTTAATTTAGTGCTTGTGCCAACTAGAACCTTTGGGAAGACTTGGGTGAAGTCTTTGCGATCTTGCTGTAAAAAACACAAACTTTTGCGCTCACGAGATTAGCTGCCTTTTTTACTGGAGAGTGATTTTAGGTTGATTCTTTTTGCAGATGACTAATAGACAAATTCCTCAGGTCCACCAATTTATTTCAGAATTTTTGTAGTTCCAGAAATATTCATTAGTTACAGATTACTACTGACTGTTCTGTTTTTGGCAGATTCTGTTTTCATTATGTTGTTTGCTTATTTTGATGAATCTGTGAGTAGTATCGGAGGGTGTGAACCATAGAGAAGTTGGAATACAGTATATATTACACCAATATGAATTTATAATAAGTTCACGACAGTACTTGAGTGGTGGTTTTATTTTCTTATACTAACGGAGCTTATGAGTTTTCTGTTGAGTTTTGTGTTGTGAAGTTTTCAAGTTTTGGGTAAAGATTTGATGGACTATGGAATAAGAAGTGGCAAGAGCCTAAGCTTGGGGATGCCCCGGATGGCATCCCCTCTTTCGTCTTCGTTCATCGGTAACTTTACTTGGAGCTATATTTTTATTCACCACATGATATGTGTTTTGCTTAGAGCGTCATTTTATTTTCTTTGTTTTGCTTGCTGTTTGAATAAAATACCAAGATCTGAAATTCTTAAAATGTTAGAGAGTCTTCACATAGTTGCATAATTATTCGACTACTCATTCATCTTCACTTATATCTTTTGGAGTAGTTTGTCATTTGCTCTAGTGCTTCACTTATATCTTCTTAGAGCATGGCGGTAGTTTTATTTTGAAGAAATTGTTGATCTCTCATGCTTCACTTATATTATTTTGAGAGTCTTTTAGAACAGCATGGTAATTTGCTTTGGCTATAAAATTAGTCCTAATATGATAGGCAACCAAGATGGTTATAATAAAAACTTTCATATAGAGTGCACTAAATACTATGAGAAGTTTGATACTTGATAGTTGTTTTGAGATATAAAGGTGGTAATGTTAGATTCATGCTAGTTGGGTAATTGTGAAATTGAGAAATACTTGTGTTGAGGATTGCAAGTCCCGTAGCATGCACGTATGGTAAACGTTGTGTGACAAACTTGAAGCATGGGGTGTTGTTTGATTGCTTTCCTTATGAGTGGCGGTCGGGGACGAGCGATGGTCTTTTCCTACCAATCTATCCCCCTAGGGGCTTGCGTAGTAGTACTTTTCTTCGAGGGCTAATAAACTTTTGCAATAAGTATATGAGTTCTTTATGACTAATGTGAGTCCATGGATTATACGCACTCTTACCTTTTCGCAATTCGCTAGCCTCTACGGTACCGTGCATTGCCCTTTCTCACCTCGAGAGTTGGTGCAAACTTCGCCGGTGCATCCAAACCGTGTGATATGATATGCTCTATCACACATAAGACTCCTTATATCTTCCTCAAAACAGCCACCATACCTACCTATTATGGCATTTCCATAGCCATTCCGAGATATATTGCCATGCAATTTTCCACCGTTCCGTTTATTATAACACGCTCCATCATTGTCATATTGCTTTGCATGATTATGTAGTTGACATCGTATTTTTGGCAAAGTCATCTTCATAATTCTTTCATACATGTCGCTCTTGATTCATTGCATATCCCGGTACACCGCCAGAGGCATTCACATAGAGTCATATTTTTGTTCTAGTATCAAGTTGTAATATTGAGTTGTAAGTAAACAAAAGTGTGATGATCATCATTATTAGAGCATTGTCCCATGTGAGGAAAAGATGATGGAGACTATGATTCCCCCACAAGTCGGGATGAGACTCCGGACGAAAAAAAGAGAGGCCAAAGAAGCCCAAATAATAAAAGAGGCCAAAGAAGCCCAAACAAAAAATGAAAAAATGAAAAAAAAAAGAGAGAAGGGACAATGTTACTATCCTTTTCCACACTTGTGCTTCAAAATAGCACCATGATCTTCATGATAGAGAGTTTCTTATTTGTCACTTTCATATACTAGTGGGAATTTTTCATTATAGAACTTGGCTTGTATATTCCAATGATGGGCTTCCTCAAAATGCCCTAGGTCTTCGTGAGCAAGCAAGTTGGATGCACATCCACTTAGTTTCTTTTGATGAGCTTTCATATATTTATAGCTCTATTGCATCCGTTGGATGGCAATCCCTACTCCTCACATTGACATCAATTGACGGACATCTCCATAGCCCATTGATTAGCAGCGTCAATGTGAGACTTTCTCCTTTTTTTGTCTTCTCACATAACCCCTATCATCATACTCTATTCCACCTGTAGTGCTATATCCATGGCTTGCGCTCATGTATTGCGTGAGGGTTGAAAAAGCTGAAGTGCGTTAAAAAGTATGAACCAATTGCTCGGCTTGTCATCGGGGTTGTGCATGATGGGAGCATTTTGTGTGACGAAAATGAAGCATGGCCAAACTATATGATTTTGTAGGGATAAGCTTTCTTTGGCTATGTTATTTTGATAAGCTTGGCACAAGCTAAGGGGAGTGCCCATACCCGATACTCAAGTATCCTTTGGTGATAAAGAAGGAGGTGGTGGTGATGTAGCGGATTTATCTTTCTTCCTCAGCTTACGCTTGAGGATAAATTTTCCTCCTTTAAGTCACCGATCTCCTGCTCGAGCTCTAATATCTTTTTGCATAATTATTGCTTGTTTTCCTGCAAGAGACAAAAGGCGATAAACTAGATCTTAGGTTTCTTTCCTTTGTTGGGAGACTTGACTTCTTGAATTCCACGTGCATGTCCCTAGGTTGAGGCAATGGAACTTCATCTTTGTCTGAGCTTGTCTCCTCCTTCCCTTTAGGATCATAGTCTTCTTCCTCCACTGAACTGCAACTATAATGCTCCACCTCCCCATAAACCTTGGGATTTGTGATATAATCAGCGACATAGCTCTCACCCTCCGAGTCTTCAGATGACATATTTTTAGATCTGTCAGCAAATAGCAAGAAAAGAAAACAGAAGATTTCTCTGCGATACGGTCGCCAAGCGCGCCCTGGTGTCTTGTGCCCACCAGGGTTGCCTTCCTGGTTGTTTCTTATTTTCCTAATTTTTAATATATTCGAAAACTGATAGAAAATATTTTTGCAGATTTTTCGGAGTCCGTTTACTTGTCGTATCACGTACCTCCTCTTTTTTCACGATTCTGGAGTGTTCCGGAAGGTTTCTTTTATGTGTTCTTCCGGTGTCATAGTTTGGATAATATTGCTTTCAACATTAATGGGCGTAGCTGAGATATAATGTTTTATTCTTTGCCCATTGGCAATCTTCGGGTTAGTACCTTCGGCATTATTTATTTTTATAGCTCTAGATCGATAAACTTCCTCTATAACATAGGGTCCTTCCCATATGGAGAGAAGTTTTCCTACAAAGAATCTGAAATGAGAGTTGTACAAGATAACACATTCTCCGACTTTGAATCCCCGCTTTTGGGTTCTTTTGTCATGCCATCTTTTAACCATTTCTTTAAATAATTTGGCATTTTCATAGGCTTGGGTTCTCCATTCATCTAGTGAGCTAATATCAAATAACCTCTTTTCACCGGCAAGTTTGAAATCATAGTTGAGTTCTTTAATTGCCCAATGTGCTTTATGCTCTAACTCAAGAGGCAATGACAAGCTTTTCCATAAAGCATTTTATAAGGAGACATACCCACAGGATTTTTATGTGTTGTTCTGTAAGCCCAAAGTGCATCGTCTAGCTTCTTAGACCAATTCTTTCGGGACCTATTGACAATTTTTTGTAAATTTCTCTATTGCTAAGTTCAACTTGACCACTAGACTGAGGATGATAGGGTGATGCAATTCTATGGTTAACATCATACTTAGCAAGCATTTTACGGAAAGCGCCATGAATAAAATGTGAACCACCATCAGTCATTAAATATCTAGGGACTCCAAACCTTGGGAAAATAACTTCCTTCAGCATTTTAATAGAGGTGTTGTGATCAGCACTACTAGTTGGAATAGCTTCTACCCACTCAGTAACATCAACAACAACCAAAATATGTGTATACCCATTAGAGGAAGGAAAAGGTCCCATGTAACCGAAACCCCAAACATCAAAAGTTTCAACAGTAAGAGAATAATTCATAGGCATTTCCTGACACTTACCAATATTACCAATTCTTTGACATTCATCGCAAGATAAAACAAACTTATGGAAATCCTTGAAGAGACTAGGCCAATAAAAACCAAATTGCAATACCTTGTGAGCAGTTCTATCTCCCACATGATGCCCTCTGTAAGCTTCAGAGTGACATTTCCGTAGGATTTGTCCCTGTTCATGCTCAGGTAAACAATGTCTAATAATACCATCTACTCCTTCTTTATAAAGATGTGGGTCATCCCAAAAGTAATGTCTTAAATCGTAGAAGAATTTCTTCTTTTGTTGGTAAGTGAAACTAGGTGGTATATATTTTGCAACAATATAATTAGCTTAGTCAGCATACCAAGGAGTATTATGAGAGACATTTATTACAGCTAATTCCTCATTAGGAATACTATCATTAATAGGTTGTGAGGCATCAATAATATTCTCTAACCTAGATAAGTTATCAGCTACGGGGTTCTCAGCTCCTTTTCTATCGGTGATATGTAAGTCAAATTCTTGTAGCAAGAGAACCCACCTAATGAGTCTAGGTTTAGCATCTTTCTTTTCCATTAGATATTTAATAGCAGCGTGATCAGTGTGAACAATAACTTTAGAATCAACAATGTAAGATCTGAATTTATCACAAGCAAACACAACTGCTAAAACTCTTTTTCAGTAGTAGCATAATTTCTTTGGGCACTGTCTGGTGTTTTACTAGCATAATGAATAACATTTAATTTCTTATCAACTCTTTGTCTTAAAACAGCACCAACACCATAATCACTAGCATTACACATAATTTCAAACGCAAGTTTCAATCAGGTGGTTGAATAATAGGTGCAGAAATTAAGGCTTTCTTAAGTGTTTCAAAGGCTTCTACACAATCATCATAAAAAACAAATGGAACATCCTTTTCTAAAAGATTCGTAGGAGGCCTAGAAATTTTAGAGAAGTCTTGAATAAATCTCTAATAGAAACCAGCATGACCAAGGAAACTATGAATACCTTTGATATCTTTAGGACATGACATTTTCTCAATTGCATCAACTTTAGCTTTATCCACCTCAATACCTCGTTCAGAGATTTTATGTCCCAAGAAAATACCTTCATTAACCATAATGTGGCACTTCTCCCAATTCAAGACAAGATTAGTTTGCTCGCATCTCTGCAAGACTCGACCAAGGTTGCTTAAGCAATCATCAAAAGAAGTTCCGTAAACAGAAAAATCATTCATGAAAAGCTCAACAATCTTTTCACAAAAATCAGAGAATATAGCAGTCATACATCTTTGAAAGGTAGCAGGTGCATTGCATAAACCAAAAGGCATATGTCTATAAGCATAAGTTCCAAAAGGACAAGTAAAGGTGGTTTTCTCTTGATCAGGTTGTGAGACAGGTAAATGTGTGTGTGCTTAGATAATCTTTCTAGCATTTGATCAATGAAGGGTAGAAGATTAATATTTGAGAAAAAAAAGAATATCCATCGAGAAAACAAAAGTGTGTGTGCTTAGATAATCTTTCTAGCATTTGATCAATGAAGGGTAGAGGATAATGATCTTTTCTAGTTGCTTTATTTAATTTTCTAAAATCAATTACCATTCTATAGCCAGTGATAATTCTTTGCGGAATAAGTTCATTTTTATCATTAGGAACAATAGTAATACCTTCCTTCTTAGGGACACAATGAACGAGACTTACCCATCTACTATCAGCTATGGGATAGATTATACCTGCTTCCAAAAGCTTCGGTATTTTAGTTCTTACCACTTCTTTCATTTTAAGATTTAAACGTCGTTGGTGATCAACAACGGGTTTAGCATTAGGCTCCATATTAATATTGTGCTGACAGAGAGTGGGACTAATGCCCTTAAGATCATCAAGAGCATATCCAATAGCAACACGGTGCTTCTTCAGAATTTTCAGTAATCTTTCTTCCTCATGTTCTGAAAGGTTAGCACTAATAATAACATGATATATCTTTTTCTCGTCAAGATAAGCATATTTCAAAATGTCTGGCAATTGTTTTAATTCAAACACAGGATCACGTTTCGGTGGAGGGGGACCTCCTAGAGTTTCAATAGGCAAATTGTGTTTAAGTAGAGGTCGTTGTTCAAAGAAAATTTTATCTATCTCATTTCTTTCATGCATATGCATATCATTCTCATGGTCTAGCAAACATTGTTCTAGTGGATTAGTAGGAGGCACGGCAATAGAAGCAATACCAATTATTTCATCCTTACTAGGCAATTCTTTCTTATGATGTTTTCTATTGAACTTAGAAAAATTAAAATCATGAGACTCATCACCAAAACTAACACAGATAGTTTGTTTCTCACAATCTATTTAGCATTAACGGTGTTCAAGAAAGGTCTGCGAAAGATAATGGGACAAAAGTCATCTTGTGGGTAACCAAGAATTAGAAAATCAGTAGGATATTTTATTTTCCCACACAAGACCTCAACATCTCTAACAATCCCAAGTGGTGTGATGGTGTCTCTATTAGCATGTTTAATAGTAGCATCGATGTCTTCTATTTTCACAGGTGCTATATCATTCATAATTTCTTGATATAAGGTAAACGGAATAGCACTTACGCTAGCACCTAAGTCACATAAACCACGATAACAATGATCTCCTATTTGACTGAGACAACTGGCATGCCAACAACAGGTCTATGTTTATCTTTCTCATCGGGTTTAGCAATTCTAGCAGCTTCATTACATAAGTAAATAACATGCCCATCTATATCTTCTACCAAGAGATCTTTAATCATAGCAATGCTAGGTTCTAATTTAATTTGTTCAGCAGGTTTAGGTGCTCTGATATAACATTTATTGACCACAGTTGAAACCTTAGCATGTTCCTTTATCCTAATAGGGAAAGGTGGGTTTTCAATATAAGCAGTAGGAACAATTGGATCAACATTGTAAATAATAGTTTCATCTTTAGCTATTACCAGCTCTTTAATTTCTTCTTTAATATGTGGATGATATTTAAACCACTTCTCTTTAGGCAGATCAACATGAATACCAAATGATTCACAAAAGGAGGTTACTATCTCAGAGTCAAGTCCATATTTAGTGCTAAACTTTTGAAAAGCATCGGTATTCATAAAAGATTTAACACAATCAAACTTAAGCTTAATACCTGACTCTTTACCTTCGTCGAGTTCCCAATCTTCATAGTTATATTTAATTCTTTCTAAAAGATCCCACCTGAATTCAATAGTCTTCTTCATAAAGGAACCAGTACAAGAAGTATCGAGCATGGATTGATCATCACGAGAAAGCTGAGCATAAAAATTCTGAATGATAATTTCTCTTGAGAGTTCATGATTGGGGCATGAATATAACATTGACTTAAGCCTCCCCCAAGATAGAGCGATACTTGCTCCTTCACGTGGCCAAAAATTATATATATAGTTCCGATCACGATAAACTAGATGCATAGGATAAAATTTTTGGTGAAATTCCAATTTCAATCGATTCCAATTCCAACATCCAATATCATCGCATAGCCTATACCATGCCAATGCTTTTCCCTTCAAAGATAAAGTGAAAACCTTCTTCTTAGCTTCATCTCCGGGTAAAACTGCAAGGTTAAATAATCCACAAATTTCATCCACATATATCAAGTGCATATCAGGATGTTTGGTTCCATCTCCTGCATAAGGATTAGCTAGCAGTTGTTCTATCATACCCGAAGGAATTTCATAACCACTATTTCCAGTAGGTGCAGTAGGTTGAGGGTTAACTAATTGTGGTTCTGGTCGAGGTGAAGATACCCCGAACAAACCCCCTAAAAGGATTGTTCTCCATAGTAACAAATGACAATAAATTTCATCACGTAGTAATAATTTTTCCTTACCGATTTCCACTTACCAAGAGCGCTTCACTCCCCGGCAACGGCTCCAGAAAATAGCCCTGATGACCCACAAGTATAGGGGATCAATCGTAGTCCTTTCGATAAGTAAGAGTGTCGAACCCAACGAGGAGCGGAAGGAAATGACAAGCAGTTTTCAGCAAGGTATTCTCTGCAAGCATTGAAATTATAAGTAACGAGTAGCTTGATAGCAAGATAATTTGTGTCTACCAAGTAATGGTAACGGCAAATAATATGCAAAAGGTAGCCCAATTCTTTTGTGGCAAAGGACAGGCCAAAGTGGTCTCTTATGATAAGCAAAGCGTTCTTGAGGGTACACGGGAATTTCATCTAGTCACTTTCATCATGTTGGTTTGATTCATGTTCGCTACTTTGATAATTTGATATGTGGGTGGACTGGTGCTTAGGTGTTGTTCTTACTTGAACAAACCTCCTACTTATGATTAACCCCCTCGCAAGCATCCGCAACTATGAGAAAAGTATTAAGATAAAATCTAACCATAGCATTAAATTTTTGGATACAAATCAGTCCCTTACAAAGTAGCGCATAAACTAGGGTTTAAGCTTCTGTCACTTCCGCAACCCATCACCTAATAACTACTCCATAGTGCATTCCCTTAGGCCCAAATTTGGTGAAGTGCCATGTAGTCGACGTTCACATGACACCACTAAGGGAATCACAACATACATACCATCAAAATATCAAACACATATCAAGTTCACATGATTACTTGCAACAAGATTTCTCCTGTGACCTCAAGAACAAAAGTAACTACTCACAAATGGTAATCAAGCTCAAGATCAGAGGGGTATTAAATAGCATAATGGATCTGAACATATAATCTTCCACCAAATAAACCATATAGTAATCAACTACAAGATATAATCAACACTACTAGTCACCGACAAGAACCAATCTAAGGTTCCGGTACAAAGATTGAACACAAGAGATGAAGTACGGTTTGAGAGGAGATGGTGTTGTTGAAGATGATGGAGATTGCCCTCCCCAAGATGCGGGAGTTGTTGGTGATGATGATGACGATGATTTCCCCCTCTGGGAGGGAAGTTCCCCTGGCGGAATCACTCTGCCGGAGGGCAAAAGTGCTCCTGCCCAAGTTCCGCCTCGAGACGGCGGCGCTTTGCCCCGAAAGTCCTCTCTTTATTTTTCTAGGTCAAAATGACTTATATAACAGAAGAGGGGCACCGGAGATGGGCCGAGGAGGGCACAACCCACAAGGGCGTGCCTGGGCTCCCTAGCGCACCCATGTGGGTTGTGCCCACCTGGTGAGCCCCTCTGGTAGTTATTTGCTCCAATAATTCTTAAATATTCCATAAAAATTCTTCGTGAAGTTCCAGCTCATTTGGAGTTGTGCAGAATAGGTGGCCTGACATAGCTTTTTCAGGTCCAGAATTCTAGTTGCCGATATTCTCCCTCCTTGCGTGAACCTTGCATATTATGAGAGAAAAGGCACCAGAATTACTCCATAAAGCCTTATTATGCATAAAAACATCATAAATAACAGTAGGAAATCATGATGCAAAATGGACGTATCAAGCTATAAAAGGAGGCCCATGGCAAACTAGAGAGGGATTTGGACCCCCTCACATTTTTACGCACGTAGTTGCTCCCCCGAGGCGACCTTGCCGGGCTCGAGTGCGGCGCGCTGTTGTGATTCCTTCATCCAATCCACCAAAACCAAGAGTAGGGTTTTAAGCCTCACGGCGGCCTGAACTTCGGTGAAAACCATGAGTGCCATCATCGTCGCGCTGCCCCATGGCTTCTGCTCTTTGTGCAATGTGATCCCCCCCTTGCCGAACCACAAGGGGATCATGGCCCCATAGGTGATCGTGTCCACCCACGACAAATATTTGTTGGATATGAGAACACTTGATGTATGTCCTGCATACGAATACCCGTGGTGACAATGGGGTATTATATTGATTCACTTGATGTATGTTTTGGCACTCAACTCACAGATTCCCAAGGTGACATTGGGGTAATCTATGCATAGGGGTTGATGCACATTTTCATCCTACTTTCCCCGGTAGAAATCTTGGGGAACTCTTTGAAGTTCTTTATGTTGGATTGAATATTATGAATCTGAAGTTGTTTGATGCATATCGAATAATCAACTCACAGATACTTGTGGTGACGTTGGAGTATCTAGGTGACATTAGAGTTGGTTGATGTGTATCATATGGTGTTAGTTTAGTACAAACTCTAGGTCTGTTTGGGCACTTATAGGAATAGCTCAATAGATTGATCGGAAAAGATAACGTTGAGGTGGTTTTGTACCCTACAGCAATTTCATCTGATGTTCCCTTCTAGATAAGAACTTTGGAGTGATTCTTTGTCGCAAGTTGATGGATTGTTATATGATTAATTTATTTTAGCACTATTGAGAGATTGCACAAGTGAAAGTATGAACCCTAGGCCTTGTTTTCAAGCATTGCAATACCGTTTGTGCTCTGTTTTATCACTTGCTACCTTGTTGTTGTTTTTATTTTCCGATTGCAAAAACCTATGTCTACTATCCATACTACACTTGTATCACCATCTCTTCGCCGAACTAGTGCACCTATACAACCCGATCCTAAGTCACACCGATCTAGCATGTAACACATCATATCACTTTGTGGCCTCACGCACGGTATTCCCACGGGTGCCACCTTACCTGGCCCGGGACCGTTTGCGCCTTTTGGCTCACGTATATGATAGTGTCGCTAGCATCCATATGACAAAGAACCCGGGCCGACATGACTAGTCGTAAACCCAAAGTGGCACTAACTTACAGGGACAGGCATACATGACCCAGCAACGAACGTGTCGGTCATCAGCGAGTGAATCCGAGTTGTAGCAGCTGGGCTAACAGGACTGCGGAGAATCCGGGCTGTAGCAGGCTAACAGGACTCCGGTAGACACCGTGTGACATTTCCCCGAAGGGACAGACACAGGAACGAAGGACACATGCCGGCCAGCCTAAGTGTTCCGGAGCAGTAGCAAGCTACCATGGCTCAGTGGAAGCACTAGGAGACATTTCCCGGTAAGAGAGGCTACCAAGAATAAACAACTAGGTTGTCGGATCCCACACATACCAAGCATTTCAAAATCATACACACAATATGCTCGATATGTGCAAATACAACATGGCATCACAACAAAACTATATGACTCAAAGTATTTATTCATTAGGCTCCGAGGAGCCAAGTATTACAAACATGGGTCTCATGACCCAACATACAGAGCATACAAGCAACAAGCGGAAGCATAAACATGTCTGAGTACAGGCAACTACAAAAGAAAAAGGCTGAGAAGCCTGACTATCTACAAGACCCTGCCGAGGGCACAAGATCGTAGCTGAGCTAACAAGCTAAACATCGAAGTCCACGCGGAACTACTAGTGAGGCAGAAGTCTCTCTGCAAAAACATAAATTAAGCAAACGTGAGTACAAATGTACCCAGCAAGACTTACATCAGAACTAACTACATATGCATCAGTGTCAATAAAGGGGTGGTGGAGTTTAACTGCAGCAAGCCAGCTTTGACTCAGTGGCTATCCTGAATTACAACTGCTGGTAACTCTTTTGAGGTGGCGCACACGAGTCCACATATTCACCAATCAATACACCACTATGGATCCGCTCCAGTCTCCCTACGAGAACGCCATCCGTAGCACTCACGTTTATCTTGCGCATTTTAGAGTATCCACTTTCACTTGTCTATGAACTGTACAGGCAACCCAGAAGTCCTTTACCGCGGACGCGGCTATTCAAATAGATCATTTATAACCCTGCAGGGGTGTACTTCTTCACACACGCTCTCGCCACTTACCACCATGTACACGTCGTGTATCTCGGCAACCTTCAAGCGGAAGCATGGCGAGGGAGTCGGCCACGACCTGACTAACCACACAAGTCGCTAGTCCAGGTTTATCGCCTATTTGGATTCCATCCGCAAGGAGATCCGGCCGAGGTGTCGCTCACGGCCCCAAACAATGTGTGCAGGGTTCCCAAGCCCACCTCGACGGATGGATCTACGCTTGGTACACCGTGCCATGGTGCCTAGTCTGTCCCAAGCCCACCTGTACCAGGTGCCACTTGGTAGACTACTAACACAACCTACAAACACCAGAAACTAGTTGCAACTCCTGGACAGAGATCAGGTTGATTAATAAGTCGAGAGAGCTTGGAGTGCCCGGAGCCCAATGTGTGGTAGTAGCTGTTCATGGATCACAAACACAGAACTCAGTTCCTGAGGACGGTTTCAATGAGACAACCCACCATGTACTCCTACATGGCCTCTCACCGCTACCTTTACCAAATCGTGCTCACACACTTAGCTCTCAATAGTAGGACATGTTCACCACATTCCAATTCATTCCCGATGAATCAGACCTGACTCAACTCTAAGCAGTAGCAGGCATGACAACAAGCATGAATGAGTAGGCCCATCAGGGCTCAAACAACTCCTACTCATGCTAGTGGTTTCATCTATTTACTGTGGCAATGACAGGTCATGCAGAGGAAAGGGGTTCAACTACCGCAGCATGTAACATTGAATCGTTGTTGTCCTAATGCAGTAAAAGAGAGCAGAAGCGAGAGAGTGGGATTGTATCGGAATGAACAAGGGGTTTTTGCTTGCCTGGCACTTCTGAAGATAGTATAGTTCTTCATCGGTGTCATCGAACTCATCGTCGGAACATACGTCTACTGAGGGGGAACAACCACCGGCAACAGAGAAAGAACACAATCAATGCAATGCAACAATATGATGCATGATCATGACATGGCAATATGCTGTGATTTGAGCTAATGCAACTACGTCGATTTAAATGAAGTTGGTTTGAATACAAGATTCAAATTCGAACTCCATATGTGATTATTCAAATGCCATTTAATTGATTTGACCTGATCAGTAGGCATAAGTTGCTCAAACATGCATGAAAATGGTACAGATGGATAGATTGGATTTTTCTGATCATTTTTCCTATATATAGATCTTTTCATTTGGAGTTACAGATTAATTTCTATGATTTTTCTAAGTTTATAGCAATTTCTGGAATTCTTTGAATTATTTTAAATCCAGAAAACCACTACTGCGTCAGCATGACAACAGCACTGCGTCAGCAGGTCAACTGGGTTGACCCAGGTCAAACCTGACGGCTGGGACCCACGCGTCAGTGTCTCAGGGCTGGTTTGGGTGGATGAAATGTGGGACCAGTCAACGCTGACTTGGTCAAAGTCAAAGCTGACACGTGGGGTCCGCATGATTAGCACTAATCTAAACATGAATTAAACTAACCTAAACAGGCACAGGGGCCCACATGGCACTGTCTATGCTTATAGACTAATCATGGTAGTTAGACTAGTCTAATCCGTCCACGTCACCGGGTTAACTCCCGCGATGAACGGAGCGCGGCGGCAATGCCCGTCCGGCCAACTCCGGCGTCGGCTGGGTGCGCGGCCGGGCGCGTTCGGAAGCCCGCGATGCGGCCCATCTAAAGGTGGCCGCGGTGTGTGCTGGGATGGCATGCAGCAGCGATGGCGATGAGCCGGGCGGCGGCCGGAGCTCGGGACACACGGGCGCGGTTGATGCAGTGTGTTAGCGTGCGGGATTAGGTGTTGGGCGGACTCCACTTGGCTCCAGGAGCATGCGGGACTCGATGGTTTGAGCAGCGGAGCACAGCAGCTAGGTTCCCGGCGGCCATGGCGGACGGCGGTGCTCGGGCACGCGGCGAGGGTGCTACAGCACGGGAACGAGCTAAATGAAGAAGGGGAAATGGGCAGGAGCTCACAGTGAAGACGATGAGCAGGTCGGTGGGCTCGGGGAAGGCCGGACGGCATGGGAGCATCTCCGGCGATCTGGAGAGCCGAAGGTTGAAGACGACGACGTCGGCGGCGTTCGGGGGCGTTCGGCGTTGCGTAGCTCAGCGAGGAGGTCTAGGGAGACACGGAGGAGCTTCTGGACTCAGGCGGAGAGCGAGGAGGTGGCTCTGGCCGCGGCAACTGCAAGCGGCGACGATGGTGGCGTTCGGCCGTGCGCGTGAGAGAGAGATAGAGGAGGGGATGAGGGCGAGGGAGAGTGCGAGAGAGGTCGGGGGGCTACGTGGAGTCGTCAGGGCGTCGAGGGACAGGCAGGCTGCCTGGAGGTGGCCGAGCGCGTGGCCACTAGTGCCGGGCGCGTGCCCCTGTCCTCCTGGCGCGAGGAGGGGACGACTGGCAGGGGCCAGTCGGCTGGGCCGGCCTACTGGGCCGCCAGGTGGGCTGCAGGTAAGCACTCTCTTTCTCTCTCTCTCTGCTTTTCTAATTTGTTCTATATTCTAATTTGCAAGTTTGTTTTTGATTTAGTAAAAACGCCAAATCACTACTATAAATCCTGAAATTAATTATGGGCAACTACAGAATTATCTCAGAGACCCTTAGCTATTTTCAGAATTGTTGGAGCATTTAATAATATTTATAGCAATTAAATGCCCCAATTCAAATACTTTATGACTTAAGTTCAATGCCCAAATTGTTCCTTAAAATGTTCATTATTTTTGGTATGGATCAAAGCCATTGCCAAAAATATCAAACATCAAAACAAAGCATTTTGGGTTCATTGAATGCAATTTTTTGCTAGATCTAGTTGAATTTCAAAGTGCTAGGGTTTGAACATCCATATTTCAAGTTCATTTGAATTTAAACATGATGACATGGATGCAGATGCAACTAATTACAAGCATGAATCTAGGGCTTCTTGAGAACTTCATCAAGGGCTTCTTTGCCTTCGAGAACTTCATCCAACACGACGACGACAGAAAGAAACTCTACTGGAAACGATCTTCTTGAGATCGGGCAACTCAAGACCGACTCATGGAGTGATACGTAAGAACACCTCTTGAGTTGAGACTCAAAACACACATCAGAGGGATGGAAAAATAACAGATGACGAAGGTTCAAGTTGGTAGGCAACAATTCCACGCTTGAGTAAGATGGTGCATGGTTTCAAAGTAGCAAGGAGATAATTGCCATGATTCCATAACGTGACACCTTAGGGAATGTGACTCGTAGAATTATTCCCTTAAGTGGCAAAAAGAATTACTTTTGATGCATAGATCATTGAAACTCTCTATACCAGCCTAAGGAAAATCACAATCAATCATTTGAAGGAATTCGAAAGAATGGCATACTCGGTTTGGAAAGGAAACTAGAGTTACAAGACAACTCGGCAAACAGAAGGCACATTACAATTGATACCGAGGATGTAACCTAGTGTCTGAGCGTGCTCTCAAGAACTTGAGCATTTCCATATTCATCAGGGTCTTACCAACATCTGTGCCAAGATCCTGGTGACACCTCGTACTACCATGATGAATAACAATGTAGGATGCAGGTGCAAAGGAGGACAACACTTTCTTAGATTTGCCCTTAGCAATGCCAAGGAACAAAACCTGGATGATCGACCGAGAGACATTTAGCACTCCGCTTCTAATGTTCTCCTTGATGTACTAGATACCACGATCATACTTAAACGTATTAACATGGCCATCAAATGTAGGTCGGACTTCGGAAACACAATGCATCCATAAGGAACAACTTCTAGAATAAGTCATAGAAAATCCTCATGGGAAGTGACCAAATGGCTTAATAAAGATACTACAATAATAGTTCTTCCAGCTAGGTGCGTCCACTTTACCGAAACCTATATCATAGTTCTTGGGAGAAGTTCCAACCATCATATCTGCCTGAGATTCAAATCTGGTTGGTAACAGGATAATTCATACAACATGTCTGGAAAAGAAAGTTTGCAACACAAATCGACGAGATGACGTTGCGAGATTCTCAGGAGATGAACTACGATAGCAAGCTCCAAAACATGAGCTGGTTCTGCTACATATGTGTGAACACGCTGTCCAAGACAAGCATGACCACGCAGAAGTGTTACAACAAAACACTACCGAGTTCTAGTTGGGAACCATCATCAACGATAACGAAATCCTTGCATAAGGCATGCTCTTAAGAAGGAACTTCTTCTCCTTAAACAAATCAATCAGTGGCTTGGTGTACTAGGGAATACATATGGAGTGGAGGTAATTAATCTACCAAACCATAGAATACATTCGCACATGCATAACTGACTTGGGGTGATTCCGGAGAAAGCAAAAACAATCTTTCTCAAATTCACGACGGCAACTTGCACCTAATGCACGTGAACTTGGAGAAAGTCACTTCTTACACCAAACATGTGCTTCATGAACGGGACATGAAGATAATGCTTACAAATGTTTCCAACACTAGATTGATGTTCAACATGAATCATGGAGATGATGAAAATGTTGTCAATGGGCTCAACAATAATTTATCGAGATTTCCATATAGATGGAATTCCACAATTTAGTGAACACGGTGATAGCATTGGTCAGACCAAAATATGTAATGGTGCATGCTCGAGGGATCAACCACGAGTAAGACAACATTACAAACATCGTTGGTTCTGATTTGATTTGAGGATAGCCCACAGTCAGATCAAAGATTGGATAAGACAATACATCCAACAACTGATCACGAGGACCAATCGATGAAGATATCATCTTTCTTCAACGCACACATTCAAAATATATCCCTTTAGAATGAACTAAGTAAGGCGAAGCTTTATCTTCCAACTCTCCAAGTTGTTTTTTAGCTTAACTAACTAGTTCAGGGTATCCAACACAGATTCTTGGAGAAGGGTGGTTTACAAGAAACCAACTTGATCACGAGCGCAACATAACACTCACGGGACAGCCTGGTGATACTTCCGAGAAGATATTCAGAAAATCATGAACCACCGATATGTTATTAAGCTCGAGAACAATCTTGCTCTTCAGGGCAAGATGATATGACCAAAAGAGCGAGGAACTAACACAATCCTAACTCATTGATTGAGGGTGCACTAGAAATAAGGACTAGGTAGCACGATCAATCTTAGAATGATAATTCAATAACCAACACGCTAAGAACGAGATTGTTGCCCATTAACTACCAAGCAGCGGAGTTTCTAGGAGTATTGATTTCAGACATCACAGTTCACTTGTCAGCATTCCGGTTACAACCAACACGGAGTCCGAGGAATGAACAATGATGGCGAGAAGTATCACTGCGTCAAGAATTCATAAGAGATGGTGCAATTCTCATGACAATCCTGACATGAAGAGGGCAACACTCCAAGGTAGAACAGAACAAAAGCTGGATTGGCATTTTGATCTGCGGATTACAACTACTTTGACCCAATCCTGGATATGGATGAGGTACTGGACTTTGTTTCTCCTAGTCATTCTGGAATAGAATGACTTGCAGACCACAGGAACAATAGGCATCGATAACACGAATGCACAACTACTCCTGACTATCAACTGATACAAGAGGGTCAGAATACAACTAAAGAGGGACAACTCAAAGAAACATACGATTTCCTAAGTTGTGGGTGCATAGATTAGCATGTCGAACGAGTTCAACATACTTCTTCCGGATAACCCATGCAGAAAGGTAGAACCGGCAGAGTCACAATATGAATGGGGTACTCGTCAAGAGCACTCTTGTTGTGATCTTTTCATTCAGAGAACTTCTGCCATAAGCAGTTCATGGTATTTGGAAGAAGGAAATACCACAGACCTCGAGGACTAATGCAAATGTTACTAATATCCTAAAGGGACGAGCAACACTATCAACAGGAAGTAAGTAGAGTGAATCTCGGGTTCAAGAACCCACGAATAGAATACCTACTAACTAATAACATCACGAGATGCTTTCGAGAATGATGGCCAGAATCATCACACTGGGGATACAAAACATGGCCAGATTACTAGGTGATCCTCTACGACACCTAGGGTCATAATAATAGCTCCAACATATATGTCGAGGCAACAGAGTACCTCAACTCACTGGTTAGTGTGATTATTCTGACCAAAAGGACATCGGGAACGGAGGAAGGATTTGCAAATGCATCAGATTGTTTAGAAACCTGGAATGACTCGGACAGCATAACAGTTGTAAATGCTCGAAAAAGATTTGAGACATCCTGCAAAATGGTGGCATAACCACTCAACATCACAATATCAAGGTTCCGAGATCAACTGTCAACACACGGAAATAGTAGGAACTGAACTGAGGCTTGAAACCAACAATCGTATAAGTCTACAGATTAGTAACGTGTGAACTTGATAGAAAGATGAGAAGCCTAGATCTTAATCCCCATAGAAGAGAAGAGGATGACTCAGATCAGAAGGGCATAAGGTAAAGGAGTAAAATGAGCCGTGCGTTCCCTTCCACAATCAATTCCCTTACATAACAAAAGAATTTCTAGACTCAACTTCGACCAGTTTGGCTTGGTAATCCTACAGGCAGTCAGGCTCTGATACCAAAGTTGTCAGGACCCCAATCCTAAGTCACACCGATCTAGCATGTAACACATCATATCACTTTGCGGCCTCACGCACGGTATTCCCACGGGTGCCACCTTACCTGGCCCCGGACCGTTTGCGCCTTTTGGCTCACGTATATGATAGTGTCGCTAGCATCCATATGACAGAGAACCCGGGCCGACATGACTAGTCGTAAACCCAAAGTGGCACTAACTTACCAGGACAGGCATACATGACCCAGCAATGAATGTGTCGGTCATCAGCGAGTGAATCCGGGCTGTAGCAGCTGGGCTAACAGGACTCCAGAGAATCCGGGCTGTAGCAGGCTAACAGGACTCCGGTAGACACCGCGTGACATTTCCCCGAAGGGACAGACACAGGAACAAAGAAGGACACATGCCGGCCAGCCTAAGTGTTCCGGAGCAGTAGCAAGCTACCATGGCTCAGTGGAAGCACTAGGAGACATTTCCCGGTAAGAGAGGCTACCAAGAATAAACAACTAGGTTGTCGGATCCCACACATACCAAGCATTTCAAAATCATACACACAATATGCTCGATATGTGCAAATACAACATGGCATCACAACAAAACTCTATGACTCAAAGTATTTATTCATTAGGCTCCGAGGAGCCAAGTATTACAAACATGGGTCTCATGACCCAACATACAGAGCATACAAGCAACAAGCGGAAGCATAAACATGTATGAGTACAGACAACTACAAATGAAAAAGGCTGAGAAGCCTGACTATCTACAAGACCCTGCCGAGGGCAAAAATCGTAGCTAAGGTAACAAGCTAAACATCGAAGTCCACGCGGAACTACTAGTGAGACAGAAGTCCCTCTGCAAAAACATAAATTAAGCAAACGTGAGTACAAATGTACCCAGCAAGACTTACATCAGAACTAACTACATATGCATCAGTGTCAATAAAGGGGTGGTGGAGTTTAACTGCAGCAAGCCAGCTTTGACTCAGTGGCTATCCTGAACTACGACCGCTGGTAACTCTTTTGAGGTGGCGCACACGAGTCCACATATTCACCAATCAATACACCACTATGGATCCACTCCTGTCTTCCTACGAGAACGCCATCCGTAGCACTCACGCTTATCTTGCGCATTTTAGAGTATCCACTTTCACTTATCTATGAACTATAGAGGCAACCCAGAAGTCCTTTACCGCGGACGCGGCTATTCAAATAGATCATTTATAACCCTGCAGGGGTGTACTTCTTCACACACGCTCTCGCCACTTACCACCATGTACACGTCGTGTATCCCGGCAACCTTCAAGCGGAAGCCTGGCGAGGGAGTCGGCCACGACCTGACTAACCACACAAGTCTCTAGTCCAGGTTTGTCGCCTATTCGGGTTCCATCCGCAAGGAGATCCGGCAGGGGTGTCGCTCACGGCCCCAAACGATCTCTGCCCTCGCGTGGCATAAGACACCGTCGATCATCACCTCCGGTGAGGCCGGGGCAGCCAAGTAGTGCTCCCATCTCAATCCTAGCTTTGGAACCTGACCCTCACCTAGCAACGTGACAAACCCCGAAAAGTTTTGCCAGCGAAGCACACCAAGGACAGAGTTGGGCCTGTGCACAACATCAGCGTGGTGCCAACCCCTGCAGTATGACAAGGCCAACGCATTAGATATTTGAAGAAACGTGAAGGCAAATGGTACAAAAAGAGTAAATGCACTTACCTCTCCCCATCAGGCAAAATCAACCACCTCCGCTCGTGGGTCGCCGGCACGGGCGGGAGCCGTGTACAACCACGCTGGTAGACAGTGGCCCCCTCAACCACCTCACCCTCGCTATCAGCCGGATCCCCGCCACCATCAGCATGGTCACTCGGCCCCTCAGGCGGACTCGTCCAGGTACCCCATCCGGACGTCTCCTGGGACGAGTCTCGTGGGCCGAAGGCCCGTCGACCTGAGGCTCATGGACCGGAGTCCGCGTAACCTCCTCCTCAGACGTGTCCACCCTAGCAGTCATGTGCTCGGGTGAATCAGCTAGGGGTGGCGGCGAGGAAGGCGTAGGAGCCTGCCTAGCTCTCCCACAACCACGTCCTCCCCGACCTCCTCTCTTCTTCCCTCCCCGACCTCCTTGATACGTCTCCAACGTATCTATAATTTTTTATTGTTCCATGCTATTATATTATCTGTTTTGGATGTTTAATGGGCTTTAATATACTCTTTTATATTATTTTTGGGACTAACCTATTAACCGAAGGCCCAGTGCAAATTGCTATTTTTTGCCTATTTCACTGTTTTGCAGAAAAGGAATATCAAATGGAATCCAAACGGAACAAAACCTTCGTGAGGATCTGCTACCTCTTGAGCACTGCGTTGGTTTTCCCTTGAAGAGGAAAGGGTGATGCAGCAAAGTAGGGTAAGTATTTCCTTCAGTTCTTGAGAACCAAGGTATCAATCCAGTAGGAGGCCACGCATAAGTCCCTCGCACCTACACAAACAAATAAATCCTCGCAACCAACGCAATAAAGGGGTTGTCAATCCCTTCACGGTCACTTACGAGAGTGAGATCTGATAGATATGATAAGATAATATTTTTGGTATTTTTATGATAAAGATGCAAAGTAAAGAAAACAAAATAAAAATGGCGCCAGAAATAGCTTGTTGTCTGGAGATTAAATATGATGGAAAATAGACCCGGGGGCCATAGGTTTCACTAGTGGCTTCTCTCAAGAGCATAAGTATTACGGTGGGTAAACAAATTACTGTTGAGCAATTGACAGAATTGAGCATAGTTATGAGAATATCTAGGTATGATCATGTATATAGGCATCACGTCCGAGACAAGTAGACAGACTCCTGCCTGCATCTACTACTATTACTCCACACATCGTCCGCTATCCAGCATGCATCTAGAGTATTAAGTTCATAAGAACAGAGTAACGCTTTAAGCAAGATGACATGATGTAGAGGGACAAACTCATGCAATACGATATAAACCCCATCTTGTTATCCTCGATGGCAACAATACAATACGTGCCTTGCTGCCCCTACTGTCACTAGGAAAGGACACCGCAAGATTGAACCTGATGAGGACATGACTACCTTGGATACGACCAAAAATATTGCATACATGCATATTTGTCAGGTGATTTCTAGTGCAAACTATTCAATAATCTATTTATGTTATCCAGAACAAAAATACTTCACACACTTTTGTGTTTTGTCTAATTGCAGGTGTATGGGACATTTGTACAATCCACATATGAAGATAAGGCAAAAGGAGAAGTTTAGGTTCTATTCAAAAAGTCCTCTCACGTCACTTTTGGGCCAAGAGAAGATAGAGTCCAAGTCTCTCACGTTCTGGATTCAGATTCGGACTGCACAGACATACCTGACTCAAAACGCCAACAACTTTTTCATACGGACTCCGAATTGGGTGATTCTTTTTTTGTTGGAAACTAGATTTTGTGCTCTTTCCAACCCAATTGGATTCACCTTTAAATTCGTCCGGAGCATTGAGTTATGGTCGAAACAATCTGACGTTGCACCAGAATCCGAGTCAAACTACAAGTCCAAAGGTGTTGCATCACCTCCACTTGGGCCCATGAGCCTTGTACGACCTAGGGTTGGTTTTAGGCTGCCTTGGGACGTCCTCCCACCTCCTTGGCCGCCACCCCTTGCTCCTATATAAGTAGATCCATCTAGTAGCTTTTTCCTTGGGATTTGTTTAGTTAAAAGTTAGCCATTGCAACTTCGTGTACTTCGTTTGTGTCCAACGACCAGACCAAGACCACTTACGGATCCCCACCACTATCAATACTTCATATATATTCGCAATATTCAGATTGCATTATCATATTCTTGCTCGTTCTTCGATTGCTTGCAGGAATAGACCTTCGTGGTCAGGCTGATCGTGCTTCCGGCATCGTCAGTAACCTCAGGAGATTGGTTTAGCGATTGATAAGGCGCAACGTCGTGCACGTTTGTAGTCGGATCGTCAAAGTCGTCTCCACCAAATCGATAGTTATCATCTCATCGAAAGATCGGGACACCCTCGCCTCTATCAAGTGGTATCAGTTTTCAGGTTGCTCGGTGAGAATTTCCAGTTTCCCCTAGATTAGATTTATTTTCTTACCTATTGTCCAAGAAAAAGCCACAAAAAAGTTAGATCTATTCATCCTTTTGTCCAAGCCAGTCTGAGCCTTTGCAATTTTCTATTCATTGTTTGCATTATTGAATTATCGGTTGCATCGTCGTGTCGAGTTGCTGGTCTTAGGGTCTAGTTCGTTTAGAGTTTCGAGTTCTGTTCACATTAGTCACGTCGCCGCTGCATCGTTATCCCTTCTGCTGTCCACCACACCATCCATCAAATTCCACCACGTGCTACCCATAGTTCATTGTCACAATCATAGTTGAGGTCGTTCACATCTTCGCTTGATCCAATCTGCATCTTATCTAGTTTGTCTTGGAAAGAGGGAGAAAAAAAAAGATAGAGAAAAAAAAAGAAAAAGAAGTCAAAAAAAAAGAGAAAGAAAAAAAAGTGTGAGAAAAAAAAGAGAGAAGAAAAAAAAAACAAAATTCGGATCTATCTAGACTCAATCTCGTAGTTGAATTCGGATTGGAATCTGTTTTGTGCACTGTTTAGTAAAACAGGCATACCTTCCTCATACGAAGTCCGTTTTGACTCCGCGAGTACTCAAATGAAAGCTAGCGACGAGCCGCATCTAAATAGTTGCAGAGACTAGTTCAATATTTGACACCTCAAAATCGTCTTCTAAATAGGTCTTTTTGCCCTCCGAAGTTCGCGGACACAGCTTATTCCAGTTTTTCAAGCCAGTTTCAGAATTGTTTCACTCCTCATATCAACTCGGAATTGAGTGATTCTTTTTGCATTGGAAAGCTTGAGTTAGTAGCATTCTTTGAAAAAAATTATCAGAAAATTGGCACAAACTTTTCAAGAGGAAAGTTGGAGAGAGTTGTTGTATATCCTGCTTGGCAGTTGTTTTTCATCATTATCTTTACTGCCGTTGTGATCTTCACTTATATCTTGCTGTCCAGAGCTACTTAGTATCCTTCATTGATGCTAGTTGTGCTACGCCGTGACCTCATTAGTGTTCTAGGCTCGCGTCTCTAGTCCGGTCTAGCCTAGGACCAGCACAGTACCGTCGTTGAGCGTTTATTCAACATTGCATCTCTGAATTGATTATTGCTAATATTTTGCTACCATATATAGCCAACCCAGCTCCACATATTTCTACACCGTGTATACGTACGTTCCCCTGGCAATCGCTTTACTCAATCTTTGGAGTTATTTGACACCGCTGGTTGCCTGTCACCACCTGCTGCTTGGTAAGAACTTGTAAGATATTGATATTTGCTTTACTGTGAGCGCTTTACCACCACATCCTAGTAGTTCATAGGAACATTATTCTTGAATTTTGTTTCTTGTTTCTACTAATCATGACAGGATCTAGAGTCAATTCATGGGGTTTGTCGATCGTGGGAGATGTGCCATCACCTATGCAAATACCACAACCGTCACGAGAGGTGCACAAACATCCAAATGCACATGATCAGGTTAATGTTTCTATACCACCATTTAATGGCCGTTTTAGACCTGCTTTATATATTGAATGGGAGTTTGACCTAAATAATATATTTGCTTCCAATAATTTTGATGTACGTAAAAAAGTTAAGGTTGCGGTTGGTTCTTTCACTGGTTATGCTGTAGTTTGGTGGAGTGAATATTGTCGGTTACACCCTAATGATATACCTACTACTTGGGATGATTTGAAACTTGCCATGCGACATACATTCGTTCCCGCTTATTATACTCGTGACATGATTACAAAGTTGCAACATTTAAAACAAGGTAGTGACACCGTAACGAAATATTATGATACTTTACAAACTACCTTGCTGCATTCCTCTTTAGAAGAAAGTGAAGAAGATTTTATGGATAGATTTTGGGGAGGATTAAATCGTGACATTCAGGAGATACTAATACATGAAGAGTGTTATCCTATGGACCATTTGTTTCATCTTGCTTGCAAAGCTGAACAGGAAATAAAACGACGTGTTGCGCACAAGGAGAACAAGCGCGAGATGCACATTCCAAGAGTTGATACGGTTGTCCCTTCAACTACTAAGCATACTATGACAACCTGATGAGGACATGACTACCTTGGATACGACCAAAAATATTGCATACATGCATATTTGTCAGGTGATTTCTAGTGCAAACTATTCAATAATCTATTTATGTTATCCAGAACAAAAATACTTCACACACTTTTGTGTTTTGTCTAATTGCAGGTGTATGGGACATTTGTACAATCCACATATGAAGATAAGGCAAAAGGAGAAGTTTAGGTTCTGTTCAAAAAGTCCTCTCACGTCACTTTTGGGCCAAGAGAAGATAGAGTCCAAGTCTCTCACGTTCTGGATTCAGATTCGGACTGCACAGACATACCTGACTCAAAACGCCAACAACTTTTTCATACGGACTCCGAATTGGGTGATTCTTTTTTTGTTGGAAACTAGATTTTGTGCTCTTTCCAACCCAATTGGATTCACCTTTAAATTCGTCCGGAGCATTGAGTTATGGTCGAAACAATCTGACGTTGCACCAGAATCCGAGTCAAACTACAAGTCCAAAGGTGTTGCATCACCTCCACTTGGGCCCATGAGCCTTGTACGACCTAGGGTTGGTTTTAGGCTGCCTTGGGACGTCCTCCCACCTCCTTGGCCGCCACCCCTTGCTCCTATATAAGTAGATCCATCTAGTAGCTTTTTCCTTGGGATTTGTTTAGTTAAAAGTTAGCCATTGCAACTTCGTGTACTTCGTTTGTGTCCAACGACCAGACCAAGACCACTTACGGATCCCCACCACTATCAATACTTCATATATATTCGCAATATTCAGATTGCATTATCATATTCTTGCTCGTTCTTCGATTGCTTGCAGGAATAGACCTTCGTGGTCAGGCTGATCGTGCTTCCGGCATCGTCAGTAACCTCAGGAGATTGGTTTAGCGATTGATAAGGCGCAACGTCGTGCACGTTTGTAGTCGGATCGTCAAAGTCGTCTCCACCAAATCGATAGTTATCATCTCATCGAAAGATCGGGACACCCTCGCCTCTATCAGAACCCAAAGCTAAGCACTTCTCCTATTGCAAGAAAGATCAATCTAGTAGGCCAAACCAAACTGATAATTCAAAGAGACTTGCAAAGATAACCAATCATACATAAAAGAATTCAGAGAAGATTCAAATATTGTTCATAGATAAACTTGATCATAAACCCACAATTCATCGGTCTCAACAAACACACCGCAAAAGAAGATTACATGGAATAGATCTCCACAAGAGAGGGGGAGAACATTGTATTGAGATCCCAAAAGAGAGAAGAAGCCATCTAGCTAATAACTATGGACCCGAAGGTTTGAGGTAAACTACTCACACATCATCGGAGAGGCTATGGTGTTGATGTAGAAGCCCTCCGTGTTCAATGCCCCCTCTGGCGGAGCTCCGAAAAAGGCCCCAAGATGGGATCTCAGGGGTACAGAAGGTTGCGGCGGTGGAATTAGGTTTTTGGCTCCGTCTCTGGTAGTTTGGGGGTACGTAGGTATATATAGGAGGAAGAAGTACGTCGGTGGAGCAACGTGGGGCCCACGAGGGTGGAGGGCGCGCCCCCCTACCCCGCGCCCTCCTCGTTAATGTCTTGACGTAGGGTCCAAGTCCTCTGGATCACGTTCGTTCCGAAAATCACGTTCCCGAAGGTTTCATTCCGTTTGGACTCCGTTTGATATTCTTTTTCTACGAAACTCTGAAATAGGCAAAAAAACAGCAATTCTGGGCTGGGCCTCCGGTTAATAGGTTAGTCCCAAAAATAATATAAAAGTGTATAATATAGCCCAATAATGTCCAAAACAGAATATAATATAGCATGGAACAATCAAAAATTATACATACGTTGGAGACGTATCAAGCATCCCCAAGCTTAATTCCTGCTCGTCCCCGAGTAGGTAAATGATAAAAACAAAATTTTTGATGTGGAATGCTACTTGGCATAATTTCAATGTAATTCTCCTAATTGTGGTATGAATATTCAGATCCGAAAGATTCAAGATAAAAGTTCAATATTGACATAAAAGTAATAATACTTCAAGCATACTAACTAAGCAATTATGTCCTCTCAAAATAACATGGCCAAAGAAAGTTCATCCCTACAAAATCATATAGTTTAGTCATGCTCCATTTTCGTCACACAAGAATGCTCTCATCATGCACAACCCCGATGACAATCCAAGCAATTGTTTCATACTTTAGTAATCTCAAACTTTTTCAACCTTCACGCAATAGATGAGCGTGAGCCATGCATATAGCACTATGGGTGGAATAGAATATAATGATGGGGGTTATGTGGAGAAGACAAAAAAGGAGAAAGTCTCACATCAACGCGGCTAATCAATGAGCTATGGAGATGCCCATCGATTGATGTTAATGCAAGGAGTAGGGATTGCCATGCAACAGATGCACTAGAGCTATAAATGCATGAAAGCTCAAAAAAAGGAACTAAGTGGGTGTGCATCCAACTTGCTTGCTCACGAAGACCTAGGGCATTTGAGGAAGCCCATTGTTGGAATATACAAGCCAAGTTCCATATTGAAAAATTCCCACTAGTATATGAAAGTGACAAAACAAGAGACTCTCTATCATGAAGATTATGGTGCTACTTTGAAGCACAAGTGTGGTAAAAAGGATAGTAACATTGTCCCTTCTCTCTTTTTCTCCCATTTTTTTGGGCCTTCTTTTTTTTATGGCCTTTCTCTTTTTTTTCCTTTTTTTTCCTCACTTGGGACAATGCTCTAGAAAATGATGATCATCACACTTCTATTTATTTACAACTCAATGATTACAACTCGATACTAGAACAAAGTATGACTCTATATGAATGCCTCCGGCGGTGTACCGGGATATGCAATGAATCAAGAGTGACATGTATGAAAGAATTATGAATGGTGGCTTTGCCACAAATACTATGTCAACTACATGATCATGCAAAGCAATATGACAATGATGAACGTGTCATGATAAACGGACCGGTGGAAAGTTGCATGGCAATATATCTCGGAATGGCTATGGAAATGCCATAATAGGTAGGTATGGTGGCTATTTTGAAGAAGATATAAGGAGGTTTATGTGTGAAAGAGTGTATCATATCACGGGGTTTGGATGCACCGGCGAAGTTTGCACCAACTCTCAATGTGAGAAAGGGCAATGCACGATACCGAAGAGGCTAGCAATGATGGAAAGGTGAGAGTGCGTATAATCCATGGACTCAACATTAGTCATAAAGAACTCACATACTTATTGCAAAAATCTACAAGTCATCAAAAACCAAGCACTACGCGCATGCTCCTAGGGGGATAGATTGTTAGGAAAAGACCATCGCTCGTCCCCGACCGCCGCTCATAAGGAGGACAATCAAAGAACACCTCATGTTTCAAATTTGTTACATAACGTTTACCACACGTGCATGCTAAGGGACTTGCAAACTTCAACAGAAGTATTTCTCAAATTCACAACTACTCAACTAGCACAACTTTAATATCACTACCTCCATATCTCAAAACAATCATCAAGCATCAAACTTCTCTTAGTATTCAACACACTCATAAGAAAGTTTTTACTAGTCTTGAATACCTAGCATATTAGGATTATTTAAGCAAATTACCATGTTGTTTAAGACTCTAAAAATAATATAAGTGAAGTGTGAGAGAATAATAGTTTCTATAAAACAAAACCACCACCGTGCTCTAAAAGATATAAGTGAAGCACTAGAGCAAAAACTATATAGCTCAAAAGATATAAGCGAAGCGCATAGAGTATTCTAATAAATTCCGAATCATGTGTGTCTCTCTCAAAAGGTGTGTACAGCAAAGATGATTGTGGTAAACTAAAAAGCAAAGACTCAAATCATACAAGACGCTCCAAGCAAAACACATATCATGTGGTGAATAAAAATATAGCTCCAAGTTGCCGATGGAAGTAGACAAAAGAGGGGATGCCCTCCGGGGCATCCCAAAGCTTTGGTTTTTTGGTGTCCTTAGATTATCTTGGGGTGCCATGGGCATACCCAAGATTAGGCTCTTGCCACTCCTTGTTCCATAATCCATCAAATCTTTTACCCAAAACTTGAAAACTTCACAACACAAAACTTAACAGAAAATCTCGTGAGCTCCGTTAGCGAAAGAAAACAAAACACCACTTCAAGGTACTGTAACGAACTCATTCTTTATTTATATTGGTGTTAAACCTACTGTATTCCAACTTCTCTATGGTTTATAAACTATTTTACTAGCCATAGATTCATCAAAATAAGCAAACAACACACGAAAAACAGAATCTATCAAAAACAGAACAGTTTGTAGTAATCTGTAACTAACGCAAACTTCTGGAACACCACAAATTCAGCCAAAATAGGACGACCTAGAAATTTTGTTTATTGATCAAAATCAATTGGAATCAATATTTTATCACGTTCTGGTGATTTTTAAAAATTATTTTCGTGAACAGAAAGTTTCTGCAATTTCCAGCAAGATCAAATAACTATCATCCAAGAAGATCCTATAGGTTTAACTTGGCACAAACACTAATTAAAACATAAAAACACATCTAACCAGAGGCTAGATCAAATATTTATTCCTAAACAGAAGCAAAAATCAAAAAACTAAAAATAAAATTGGGTTGCCTCCCAACAAGCGTTATCGTTTAACGCCCCTAGCTAGGCATAAAAGCAAGGATAGATCTAGGTATTGCCATCTTTGGTAGGCAATCCATAAGTGGCTCTCATGATAGATTCATATGGTAATTTTATTTTCTTTCTAGGAAAATGTTCCATGCCTTTCCTTAATAGAAATTGGAATCTAATATTTCCTTCCTTCATATCAATAATTGCACCAATCGTTCTAAGGAAAGGTCTACCAAGAATAATAGGATATGAAGGATTGCAATCTACGTCAAGAGCAATAAAATCTACGGGCACATAATTCCTATTTGCAACAATAAGAACATCATTAATTCTTCCCGTAGGTTTCTTAATGGTGGAATCCGCAAGGTGCAAGTTTAAAGAGCAATCATCAAAATCACGGAAACCTAGCAAATCGCACAAAGTCTTTGGAATCGTGGAAACACTAGCACCCAGATCACACAAAGCGTAGCATTCATGATCTTTAATTTTAATCTTAATAGTAGGTTCCCACTCATAATAAAGTTTTCTAGGGATAGAAAAACTTCTAACTCAAGTTTTTCTTCGTAAGATTGCATCAAAGCATCAACGATATGTTTAGTGAAAGCTTTATGTTGACTACAAGCCTGTGGAGAATTTAGCACGGATTGCAACAAGAAAATACAATCTATCAAAGAGAAATTATCATAATCAAATTTCTTGAAATCCAAAATAGTGGGTTCATTAATATCTAAAGTTTTGATCTCTTCAATCCCACTTTTACCAATTTTTGCATCAAGATCTAAAAACTCCAAATTTTTGGAACGCCTTCTAGGTAAAGGTGGGTCATATTCAGTCCCTATCAAGATTCATATTGCAAAACAAAGATTTAATTGGTGACACATCAATAACTTTTAGATATTCATCTTTATTTTCATAGAAACTAGAAGAACATGCTTTCACAAAGCAATCTTTCTTAGCACGCATCCTAGCGGTTCTTTCTTTGCACTCATCAATGGAAATTCTCATGGCTTTTAGAGACTCATTGATATCATGCTTAGGTGAAATAGATCTAAGTTTTAAAGAATCAACATCAAGAGATTTTCTATCAACGTTCCTAGCCAATTCATCAACTTTAAGAAATTTTTCTTCAAGCAAAGCATTGAAATTCTTTTGCGAATTCATAAACTCCTTAACACTAGTCTCAAATTCAGAAGGCATCTTATTAAAATTCCAATAAGAATTGTAGTAGGAATTACCATAATTATTAGAGGAATTACTAGGGTACGGCCTAGGATTAAAGTTTCCTCTATACGCGTTGTTACCAAAATTATTCCTACCAACAAAATTCACATCCATAGATTCATTATTATTCTCAATCAAAGTTGACAAAGGCATATCATTAGGATCAGAAGAAGCACTTTTAGTAGCAAATAATTTCATAAGTTCATCCATCTTTCCACTCAAAACATTAATTTCTTCTATGGCATGCACTTTTTTATTAGTAGATCTTTCAGTGTGCCATTGAGAATAATTAACCATAATATTATCTAGGAGTTTAGTAGATTCTCTTAAAGTGATTTCCATAAAAGTGCCTCCCGCGGCAGAATCTAAAAGATTTCTAGAAGCAAAATTCAACCCGGCAAAAAAAATTGTATGATCATCCATAAATTCAAACCATGTGTAGGACAATTACGTATCATTAATTTCATCCTCTCCCAAGCTTGTGCAACATATTCATGATCAAGTTGCTTAAAATTCATAATATCGTTTCTAAGAGAGATGATCTTAGCAGGAGGAAAATACTTAGAGATAAAAGCATCTTTGCACTTGTTCCCAGAATCAATACTATTTTTAGGCAAAGACGAAAACCAAGCTTTAGCACGATCTCTAAGCGAAAAAGGAAATAGCTTCTATTTAAAAATATCATTATCCACATCTTTCTTCTTTTGCATATCACACAAATCAATGAAGCTATTTAGATGGGTAGCGGCATCTTCACTAGGAAGGCCGGCGAATTGATCTTTCATGATAAGATTCAACAAAGCAGCATTGATTTCACAAGATTCAGTATCGGTAAGGGGAGCAATGGGAGTGCTAAGAAAATCATTGTTGTTGGTATTGGTGAAGTCACACAATTTAGTATTGTCTTGAGCCATAGTGACAAACAAGCAATACAACCCACGAGCAAACAAGAAGCAAGCGAAAAAGAGGCGAACGTAAAAGAGAGGGCGAATAAAACGGCAAGGGTGAAGTGGGGGAGAGGAAAACGAGAGGCAAATGGCGAATAATGTAATGCGGGAGATAAGGGTTTGTGATGGGTACTTGGTATGTTGACTTTTGCATAGACTCCCCGGCAATGGCGCCAGAAATCCTTCTTGCTACCTCTTGAGCACTGCATTGGTTTTCCCTTGAAGAGGAAAGGGTGATGCAGCAAAGTAGCGTAAGTATTTCCCTCAGTTTTTGAGAACCAAGGTATCAATCCAGTAGGAGGCCACGCACAAGTCCCTCGCACCTACACAAACAAATAAATCCTCGCAACCAACGCAATAAAGGGGTTGCCAATCCCTTCACGGTCACTTACGAGAGTGAGATCTGATAGATATGATAAGATAATATTTTTGGTATTTTTATGATAAAGATGCAAAGTAAAGAAAACAAAATAAAAACGGCGCCAGAAATAGCTTGTTGTCTGGAGATTAAATATGATGGAAAATAGACCCGGGGGCCATAGGTTTCACTAGTGGCTTCTCTCTAGAGCATAAGTATTATGGTGGATAAACAAATTACTGTTGAGCAATTGACAGAATTGAGCATAGTTATGAGAATATCTAGGTATGATCATATATATAGGCATCACGACCGAGACAAGTAGACCGACTCCTGCCTGCATCTACTACTATTACTCCACACATCGACCGCTATCCAGCATGCATCTAGAGTATTAAGTTCATAAGAACAGAGTAACGCTTTAAGCAAGATGACATGATGTAGAGGGATAAACTCATGCAATATGATATAAACCCCATCTTGTTATCCTCGATGGCAACAATACAATACGTGCCTTGCTGCCCCTACTGTCACTGGGAAAGGACGCCGCAAGATTGAACCCAAAGCTAAGCACTTCTCCTATTGCAAGAAAGATCAATCTAGTAGGCCAAACCAAACTGATAATTCAAAGAGACTTGCAAAGATAGCCAATCATACATAAAAGAATTCAGAGAAGATTCAAATATTGTTCATAGATAAACTTGATCATAAACCCACAATTCATCGGTCTCGACAAACACACCGCAAAAGAAGATTACATCGAATATATCTCCACAAGAGAGGGGGAGAACATTGTATTGAGATCCAAAAAGAGAGAAGAAGCCATCTAGCTAATAACTATGGACCCGAAGGTCTGAGGTAAACTACTCACACATCATCGGAGAGGCTATGGTGTTGATGTAGAAGCCCTCTGTGATCAATGCCCCCTCCGGCGGAGCTCCGGAAAAGGCCCCAAGATGCGATCTCACGAGTACAGAAGGTTGCGGCGGTGGAATTAGGTTTTTGGCTCCGTCTCTGGTAGTTTGGGGGTACGTAGGTATATATAGGAGGAAGAAGTACGTCGGTGGAGCAACGTGGGGCCCGCGAGGATGGAGGGCGCGCCATGGGGGGGTAGGCGCGCCCCCCTACCTCGTGCCCTCCTGGTTGATATCTTGACGTAGGGTCCAAGTCCTCTGGATCACGTTCGTTCCGAAAATCACGTTCCCGAAGGTTTCATTCCGTTTGGACTCCGTTTGATATTCTTTTTCTGCGAAACTCTGAAATAGGCAAAAAAACAACAATTCTGGGCTGGGCCTCCGGTTAATAGGTTAGTCCCAAAAATAATATAAAAGTGTATAATATAGCCCTATAATGTCAAACAGAATATAATATAGCATGGAACAATCAAAAATTATAGATACGTTGGAGACGTATCGGGATCTTTCTTGGAACAAACGCAATCCAGGAGACTTGGAGTGGAAGTCAGAGATGCAACGAGGTGGCCACGAGGCAGGAGGGCGCGCCCAGGGGGTAGGCGCGCCCCCCACCCTAGTGGGCCCCTCGTAGCTCCACCGACCTACTTCTTTCGCCTATATATACTCTTATACCCTGAAAACATCCAGGGGAACCACGAAACCACTTTTCCACCGCCGCAACCTTCTGTACCCATGAGATCCCATCTTGGGGCCTTTTTCGATGATCTGCCGGAGGGGGATTCGATCACGGAGGGCTTCTACATCAACACCATAGCCTCTCCGATGATGTGTGAGTAGTTTACCATAGACCATCGGGTCCATAGTTATTAGCTAGATGTCTTCTTCTCTCTCTTTGGTTCTCAATACAAGTTCTCCTCGATGTTCTTGGAGATCTATTCGATGTAATACTTTTTGCGGTGTGTTTGCCGAGATCCGTTGAATTGTGGGTTGATACGTCCATTTTGCATCATGCTTTTATATCGATATTTATTGCATTATGGGCTGTTATTACACATTATGTCACAATACTTATGCCTATTCTCTCTTATTTTACAAGGTTTACATAAAGAGGGAGAATGCCGGCAGCTAGAATTCTGGGCTGGAAAAGGAGCAAATATTATAGACCTATTCTGCACAACTCCAAAAGTCCTGAAACTCAACGGAAGTCATTTTTGGAAATAATAAAAAAATACTGAGCGCAGAAAATACCATAGGGGGGCCACACCTTGGCCACGAGGGTGGGGAGCGCGCCCTACCCCCCTGGGCGCGCCCCCTGCCTCGTGGGCCCCCTGGTGGCCCTCCGGTGCCCATCTTCTGCTATATGAAGTCTTTCGTCCAAGAAAAAATCATAAGCAAGCTTTCGGCACGGAACTCCGCCGCCACGAGGCGGAACCAATCTAGGGCTCCGGCAGAGCTGTTCTGCCGGGGAAACTTCCCTCCGGGAGGGGGAAATCATCGCCATCATCATCACCAACGATCCTCTCATCGGGAGGGGGTCAATCTCCATCAACATCTTCACCAACACCATCTCCTCTCAAACCCTAGTTCATCTCTTGTATCCAATATTTGTCCCAAAGCCTCAGATTGGTACCTGTAGGTTGCTAGTAGTGTTGATTACTCCTTGTAGTTGATGCTAGTTGGTTTATTTGGTGGAAGATCATATGTTCAGATCCATTATGCATATTAATACCCCTCTGATTATGAACATGAATATGCTTTGTGAGTAGTTACGTTTGTTCCTGAGGACATGGGAGAAGTCTTGCTATTAGTAGTCATGTGAATTTGGTATTCGTTCGATATTTTGATGAGATGTATGTTGTCTCTCCTCTAGTGGTGTCATGTGAACGTCGACTACATGACACTTCACCATTGTTTGGGCCTAGAGGAAGGCATTGGGAAGTAATACGTAGATGATGGGTTGCTAGAGTGACAGAAGCTTAAACCCTAGTTTATGCGTTGCTTCGTAAGGGGCTGATTTGGATCCATATGTTTCATGCTATGGTTAGGTTTACCTTAATACTTCTTTTGTAGCTGCGGATGCTTGCAATAGGAGTTAATCATAAGTGGGATGCTTGTCCAAGTAAGGACAACACCCAAGCACCGGTCCACCCACATATCAAATTATCAAAGTAACGAACGCGAATCATATGAACGTGATGAAAACTAGCTTGACGATAATTCCCATGTGTCCTCGGGAGCGCTTTCCTTCATATAAGAAATTGTCTGGGCTTGTCCTTTGCTACAAAAAGGATTGGGCCACCTTGATGCACTTTATTTACACTTGTTATTTGTTACCCGTTACAAATTACCTTATCACAAAACTATCTACTACCGATAATTTCAGTGCTTGCAGAGAATACCTTGCTGAAAACCGCTTATCATTTCCCTCTGCTCCTCGTTGGGTTCGACACTCTTACTTATCGAAAGGACTATGATAGATCCCCTATACTTGTGGGTCATCAAGACTCTTTTCTGGCGCCGTTGCCGGGGAGTGAAGCGCCTTTGGTAGGTGGAATTTGGTAAGGAAAAATTTATATAGTGTGCTGAAATTTACTGTCACTTGTTACTATGGAAAGTAATCCTTTGAGGGGCTTGTTCGGGGTATCTTCACCCTGACGAGTAGAGCAAATAGTTGCTCCTCAACCTACTGAACCTACTGAAAATGTTTACTTTGAAATTCCTTCGGGTATGATAGAGAAACTGCTAGCTAATCCTTTTGCAGGAGATGGAACATAGCATCCCGATTTACACTTAATCTATGTGGATGAAGTTTGTGGATTATTTAAGCTTGCAGGTATGCCCGATGATGTTATCAAGAAGAAAGTCTTCCCTTTATCTTTGAAGGGAGATGCATTGACATGGTATAGGCTATGTGATGATATGGGATCATGGGACTACAAACGATTGAAATTGGAATTTCATCAGAAGTTTTATCCTATGCATCTTGTTCATCGTGATCGTAATTATATATATAATTTTTGGCCTCGCGAAGGCAAAAGCATCGCTCAAGCTTGGGGGAGGCTTAAGTCAATGTTATATTCATGCCCTAATCATGAGCTCTCAAGAGAAATGATTATTCAAAAATTTTATGCTCGGCTTTCTGACAACAATCGCTCCATGCTCGATACTTCTTGTACTGGCTCTTTTATGATGAAGACTATTGAATTCAGATGGGATTTATTGGAGAGAATTAAACGCAACTCTGAATATTGGGATCTCGACGAAGGTAAGGAGTCAGGTATGACACCTAAGTTTGATTGTGTTAAATCTTTTATGGATACCGATGTTTTCCGTAAATTTAGCACTAAATATGGACTTGACTCTGAGATAGTAGCTTCTTTTTGTGAATCTTTTGCTACTCATGTTGATCTCCCTAAGGAGAAGTGGTTTAAATATCATCCTCCCATAGAAGTAAAAGTAGTTGAACCTATTAAAGTTGAAGAAAAGACTATCACTTATAATGATCCTATTGTTCCTACTGCTTATGTTGAGAAACCACCTTTCCCTATTAGAATAAAGGATCATGCTAAAGCTTCAACTGTGGTTCGTAAGAGTAATACTAGAACTTATACACCTCCTGAGCAAATTAAGGTTGAACCTAATATTGCTATGGTTAAGGATCTCTTGGCTGATAATATTGATGGGCATGTTATTTATTTCTGTGAGGAAACTGCTAGAATTGCTAAACCTGGTGCTAAAGATAAACATAGACCTGTGGTAGGCATGCCTGTTATTTCTGTTAAAATAGGAGATCATTGTTATCATGGCTTGTGTGATATGGGTGCTAGTGCTAGTGCAATACCTATTTCTTTATATCAAGAAATTATGCATGATATTGCACCCGCTGAGTTAGAAGAAATTGATGTCACCATTAAGCTTGCCAATAGAGATACTATTTCACCGATCGGGATTGTTAGAGATGTTGAAGTCTTGTGTGGGAAAGTTAAATATCCTGCTGATTTTCTTGTTCTTGGTTCCCCACAAGATAGCTTTTGTCCCATTATATTTGGTAGACCCTTCTTGAACACTGTTAATGCTAAGATAGACTGCGAAAAGGATGTTGTTACTATTGGTTTGGATGATATGTCTCATGAGTTTAATTTCTCTAAATTTCGTAGACAACCCCGTAATGAGGAATTGCCTAGTAAAGATGAAATTATTGGTCTTGCTTCTATTGTCGTGCCTCCTAATGATCCTTTAGAACAATATTTGCTAGACCATGAAAATGATATGTTTATGAATGAAAGAAGGGAAATAGATGAAGTATTGTTTAAACAGGGACCCATTCTGAAACACAACTTGCGTGTTGAAATCCTAGGGGATCCTCCTCCACCCAAGGGTGATCCCGTGTTTGTTCTTAAACCATTACCTGATACTCTTAAATATGCTTATCTTGATGAAAAGAAGATATATCCTATTATTATTAGTGCTAACCTTTCAGAGAAGGAGGAAGAAAAATTATTGAAAACTCTGAAGAAGCACCGTGCTGCTATTGGATGTACTCTTGATGATCTTAAGGGCATTAGTCCCACTCTATGTCAACACAAAATAAATTTGGAGAAAGACGCCAAACCAGTTATTGATCACCAACGACGGCTGAATCCTAAGATGAAAGAAGTGGTAAGAAAGGAAATATTAAAGTTCCTTGAGGCAGGTATAATTTATCCGTTGCTGATAGTCAGTGGGTAAGTCCTGTCCATTGTGTCCCTAAGAAGGGAGGTATTACTGTCGTTCCTAACGATAAAGACGAATTGATTCCGCAAAGAATTATTACAGGTTATAGGATGGTAATTGTTTTTCGTAAATTAAATAAAGCTACTAAAAAAGATCATTACCCCTTGCCTTTTATTGATCAAATGCTAGAAAGATTATCCAAACACACACATTTTTGCTTTCTAGATGGTTACTCTGGCTTCTCTCAAATACCTGTGTCAGCTGATGATCAAGCAAAGACCACTTTTACTTGCCCTTTTGGTACTTTTTCTTATAGACGTATGCCTTTTGGTTTATGTAATGCACCTGCTACCTTTCAAAGATGCATGATGGCTATATTCTCTGGTTTTTGTGAAAAGATTTGTGAGGTTTTCATGGACGATTTCTCCGTTTATGGATCCTCTTTTGATGATTGCTTGAGCAACTTTGATCGAGTTTTGCAGAGATGTGAAGAAACTAACCTTGTCTTGAATTGGGAGAAGTGACACTTTATGGTTAATGAAGGTATTGTCTTGGGGCATAAAATTTCTGAAAGAGGCATTGAAGTTGATAAAGCTAAAGTTGATGCTATTAAAAAGATGCCGTGTCCCAAGGACATCAAAGGTATAAGAAGTTTCCTTGGTCATGCCGGTTTTTATAGAAGGTTCATTAAGGACTTCTCAAAAATCTCTCGGCCTCTGACTAATCTATTACAAAAAGATATTCCTTTTGTCTTTGATGATGATTGTGTAGAAGCATTTGAAATACTTAAGAAAGCATTGATTTCTGCACCTATTGCTCAGCCTCCTGATTGGAATTTACCCTTTGAAATTATGTGCGATGCTAGTGATTATGCTGTAGGTGTTGTTCTGGGACAAAGGGTTGATAAGAAATTAAATGTTATTCAATATGCTAGTAAAACACTAGATAGTGCCTAGAGAAATTATGCTACTACTAAAAAAGAATTCTTAGCTGTTGTATTTGCTTGTGATAAGTTCAGACCTTATATTGTTGATTCTAAAGTAACTATTCACACTGATCATGCTGCTATTAAATATCTTATGGAAAAGAAAGATGCTAAGCCTAGACTTATTAGATGGGTTCTCTTGCTACAAGAATTTGATTTGCATATTATTGATAGAAAGGGAGTTGAGAACCCCGTTGCAGAGAACTTGTCTAGGTTAGAGAATGTCCTTGATGACCCACTACCTATTGATGATAGCTTTCCTGATGAACAATTAAATGTCATAAATGCTTCTCGTGCTGCTCCATGGTATGCTGATTATGCTAATTACATTGTTGCTAAATTTATACCACCTAGTTTCACATACCAGCAAAAGAAAAAGTTTTTCTATGATTTGAGACATTACTTTTGGGATGACCCACATCTTTATAAAGAAGGAGTAGATGGTGTTATTAGACGTTGTATACCTGAGCATGAACAGGAACAGATCCTACGCAAGTGTCACTCCGAAGCTTATGGAGGGCACCATGCTCGAGATAGAACTGCACATAAGGTATTACAATCCAGTTTTTATTGGCCTACTCTCTTCAAGGATGCTCGTAAGTTTGTCTTGTCTTGTGATGAGTGTCAAAGAATTGGTAATATCAGTAGACGTCAGGAAATGCCTATGAATTATTCACTTGTTATTGAACCATTTGATGTTTGGGGCTTTGTTTATATGGGACCGTTTCCTTCCTCTAATGGGTATACACATATTTTAGTTGCTGTTGATTACGTTACTAAGTGGGTAGAAGCTATTCCAACTAGTAGTGCTGATCATAACACCTCTATTAAGATGCTTAAAGAAGTTATTTTTCCGAGGTTTGGAGTCCCTAGATATTTAATGACTGGTGGTGGTTCACATTTTATTCATGGTGCTTTTCATAAAATGCTTGCTAAATATGATGTTAATCATAGAATTGCATCCCCTTATCACCCGCAGTCTAGTGGTCAAGTAGAATTGAGTAATAGAGAGCTCAAATTAATTTTGCAAAAGACTGTTAATAGATCTAGGAAGAATTGGTCCAAGAAACTTGATGATGCATTATGGGCATATAGAACTGCATATAAAAATCCTATGGGTATGTCTCCGTATAAAATGGTTTATGGAAAAGCATGTCACTTACCTCTTGAACTAGAACATAAGGCATATTGGGCTATTAAAGAGCTCAACTATGATTTCAAACTTGCCGGTGAGAAGAGGTTATTTGACATTAGCTCACTTGATGAATGGAGAACCCAAGCCTATGAGAATGCCAAGTTGTTTAAAGAAAAAGTTAAAAGATGGCATGACAAAAGGATACAAAAGTGTGAGTTTAATGTAGGTGATTATGTGTTGCTATTCAACTCTCGTTTAAGATTTTTTGCAGGAAAACTTCTCTCTAAATGGGAAGGTCCTTACGTTATCGAGGAGGTCTATCATTCCGGTGCCATAAACATCAATAACTGCGAAGGCACAAATCCGAAGGTGGTGAACGGTCAAAGAATCAAACATTATATCTCAGGTAATCCCATAAATGTTGAAACCAATATTATTGAAACCGTAACCCCGGAGGAATACATAAGAGACACTTTCCAGAACGTTTCAGACTCCGAAAAGGAATAGGTACGTGGTACGGTAAGTAAACCAACTCCAAAACAGTTCTAATGGCAGTTTGTCTCCGTTTTGGAATATTTAGAAAATAGGGAAATAAGAAGCAGCCCGGGAAGGACAGGAGGCTTCCACGAGGGTGGGAGGCACGCCCTACCCCCCTGGGCGTGCCACCCTACCTCGTGGGCACCTCGTGTGCTCTCCGGACTCTGTTTTCTTGCGCGATACTTCTTTCGGTCGGTAAAAATTCATTATATAATCTCCCGAAGGTTTTGACCATCGTATCACACAATTGTCCTCTGTTCTTGTTTCGAGTTGTTTTCTGTCAGGGTTGTCAAGGCCAGGCATCATGTCGTCCCCCTCCTCCAACAATGGTGACAACGATGCTTGGCTAATGAAGATAGAGCTGAAGAGGGAAGAACCCATGGAGATCAACAAGGATGAATGGATCAAGAAGGCCACGGAGGACCAAGCTCCGGCAGCAAAAGACATTCTTCAACTTGATCACAATCTTCTTACCCCAACTGAGATCGAAGCTTTCAAGATAATTGAGTTAGCTCGTATACAAAACAAGTATCTCACACGTGAAAATATTTTGTTGAAGGAGCATATCATCGCACTCAAGGGCATTATCCGCAAGTTGGAGGACCTCTTACGCTTGATGTGCGACTATCCATCATCACCTCCATCTTCTTCACCAGCAAAAGAGATATAATCACATGGGTATGGTCGCTCCCCTTGGCAACTGCCAAGCTTGGGGGAGGTGCCCCGGTATCGTATCACCATCACACTCCTATCTTTACCATTTTCTTAGTTCGATCCTTTTGGTAATATCTTGATCTAGTAGAATAAAGTTTTAGTATGATTTGGTTTTGAGTTTTGCCTTATGATCCCTTCTATGTAATCGAGTCCGTGAGATATATATAATAAAGATTAGTGTTGAGTCAAGGGCTTGATTATCTTGCTATGATCTTGAGGGAATAAAAGAAAAGAAAGAATAAAAAGAAACAAAGAGATCATATTGATCTTATGGAGAGTAATGACTTCACATATAAAGAGTATGCTGATTAAAAATTGTTGAGGGTTGACAAGCATAGTTTTGGTCATCATTGCAATTAATAGGAAGTAATAAGGAAAGAGAGGTTTCACATACAAATATACTATGTTAGACATCTTTTATGATTGTGAGCACTCATTAAAATATGACATGCTAAAGAGTTGATGTTGGACAAGGAAGACAACGTAATGGGTTATGTTTTCTTATATCTGAAATAAAGTGTATTGTCATGGATCATCCAACATGTTGAGCTTGCCTTTCCTTCTCATGCTAGCCAAATTCTTTGCACCAAGTAGAGATACTACTTGTGCTTCCAAATACCCTTAAACCCAGTTTTGCAATGAGAGTCCACCATATCTACCTATGGATTGAGTAAGATCCTTCAAGTAAGTTGTCATCGGTGCAAGCAATAAAAATTGCTCTCTAAATATGTATGATTTATTAGTGTGGAGAAAATAAGCTTTATACGATCTTCTGATGTGGAAGAAATAAAAGCGACGGACTTCATAATAAAGGTCCATATCACAAGTGGCAATATAAAGTGACGTTCTTTTGCATCAAGATATCGTGCATCCAACCATGAAAGCGCATGACAACCTCTGCTTCCCTCTGCGAAGGGCCTATCTTTTACTTTTATCTCTTACCCTTATGCAAGTGTCATGGTGATCTTCACCTTTCCTTTTTACATTTTATCCTTTGGCAAGCACCTTATGTTGGAAAGATCCTGATATATATATATCCAATTGGGTGTAAGTTAGCATGAACTATTATTGTTGATATTACCCTTGAGGTAAAAGGTTGGGAGGCGAAACTATAAGCCCCTATCTTTCTCTGTGTCCGATTAAAACTCCGTAACCACAAGTATTGCGTGAGTGTCAGCAATTGTGAAAGACTAAATGATAGTTGAGTATGTGGACTTGCTGAAAAGCTCTTACATAGACTCTTTCCGATGTTATGATAAATTGCAATTGCTTCAATGACTGAGATTATAGTTTGCTGGTTCTGAATGAAGTTTCTGATTCATACTTGACATTGTGAAGAGATTATTACTTTAACATAAGAAATCATATGACAATATCTAAATATATTGCTGTTATAAGAATGATCATGATGCCGTCATGTCCATATTTTATTTTATCGACACCTCTATCTCTAAACATGTGGACATATTTATCGTTATCGGCTTCCGCTTGAGGACAAGCGAGGTCTAAGCTTGCGGAGTTGATACGTCCATTTTGCATCATGCTTTTATATCGATATTTATTGCATTATGGGCTGCTATTACACATTATGTCACAATACTTATGCCTATTCTCTCTTATTTTACAAGGTTTACATAAAGAGGGAGAATGCCGGCAGCTGGAATTCTGGGCTGGAAAACGAGCAAATATTAGAGACCTATTCTGCACAACTCCAAAAGTCCTGAAACTCCACGGAAGTCATTTTTGGAAATAATAAAAAATACTGAGCGAAGAAAATACCAGAGGGGCCCACACCCTAGCCACGAGGGTGAGGGCGCGCCCTACCCCCCTGGGCGCGCCCCCTGCCTCGTGGGCCCCCTGGTGGCCCTCCGGTGCCCATCTTCTGCTATATGAAGTCTTTCGTTCGAGAAAAAATCATAAGCAAGCTTTCGGGACGAAACTCCGCCGCCACGAGGCGGAACCTTGGCGGAACCAATCTAGGGCTCTGATAGAGCTGTTCTGCCGGGGAAACTTCCCTCCGGGAGGGGGAAATCATCGCCATCATCATCACCAATGATCCTCTCATCGGGAGGGGGTCAATCTCCATCAACATCTTCACCAGCACCATCTCCTCTCAAACCCTAGTTCATCTCTTCACTACAAAAAAATACACTTCCGTGATGATACGTATTTGTCATAGTAGGTCACATTTTCTGTCATGCATGTACATCCATGACAAATTTATGACAGAATCAAGATAGTCATACATGTGCTATCGTAGAAGTGTTCCATGACATTACCAAAATTATCATCACGGAAGTGTCCACTTCCATGACGATAAATCGCGCATCACAGAAGTGCTTTCGTCAAGGGTGACCGACATGTGGCATCCACCGTAACGGAACGCCGTTAAGCTACCGGGTCCGGTTTTGGATCCGATAACCCATTAACAGCCCCGACCAATGGGGATTTTCCACATGTAAAATCATCATTGGCTGGAGGAAACACGTGTCGGCTCACCGTTGGGACAGATGTCATCCACTCATTGGACCCAAAGCGCCTATGATACGTCGACACGTGTCACGGCCCAACAGAGGCCCATTCCTGTGAAAAGGTCGGCCCGTTTGACTTGGTCAAAAGGTGGCGGGCCGGCCCACGGCAAGCCTGTTAATGGCATGTTCGCATATAGCCCATTTACAGCCCGCTAATCCAGGGCTCGTTTACGGCCTATCCAAATTAGGCCCAGTAGCGTCATCTGGGCCGTCCAATATAATTCCAGCCCGTTTTAACTTCCGGCCCATGTATGGCCCATGACATTATTTGGCCCATATGAGGCCCTTAGTAAACCTCGGCCCATTAATGGCCCGTGGTAAAACTGGCCCGCAATGAACAGTGTATCACTTTATACCCATTAACGGCCCATTATTCCGTTGGGCCGTTTCCAGCCCATGTTATCTTTTGGCCTTCTCAGGGCCCATTTATTCTTGGGCTCATTTCCAACATTCGTTTACTTTCGGCCCGTTACTGTCATTTTCTGCTTGTGGGCCAAATACAGCCCGTGGTTACAGTCGGCCCATTTGTAGCCCGTTAATACGTTGGGCCATTTTCATAGCGTCATCAAATACGACCTATTAACGACGGCTCGTTATGGTCGGCCCATGAACGGACGATTTCAACTCTAGCCCATTTACGGCCATAATGCGGTCTGTTATTGGCCCATGTTTGGCCAACCGATCATACGGCCCGTAGAAGGCCCATTGTGTCTACGCCCCATAGAAGGCCCATTGTGTCTACGGCCTGTAGAAGGCCCATTGTTTCTACGGCACATAGAAGGCCCATTGTTTCTACGGCCCTTAGAAGGCCCATTGTTTCTACGGCCCGTAGGAGGCCCATGTTAACTACAGTAAATATGTAGCCCATTGTTAATGTGGCCTAGTTTGAAAAAATAGCGGCCACTAGCAAACCGCGGAAAAAGAACTGCACTGAAATGAATAAACAAGACAACGGAAATAAATAAGCAAGCAACTTATGCTAGGCTATCACGGCTATTACACATATTACATCCACTAGGCATCAAAGTTCGCCACAAGTGCAAATATTGGGAACAAAGCAGCATATAAACGCCGCAGCAAAACAAGTCCAGAACTGAAACCACTTCAGAAGAGCTCAAGAAACAATATCCTGGGTACCCATAATGCTGGCAAGATGCTTAGCAAGCTTCTTAACTTTCTCTTGTTTGGCGCTTAAATCCTCCAGCACTTGCTGTTGCACCAGAAAGTCTGCATCTGAATTCTGCAGGGACTTCCTCAGTCCTTCGGCTTCCTGTCGCATAACATCTAATCGATGTCTTTCAACTTGAAGTTGAGACTCAAGAAGCCGAACTGATTCAGGCAGCGAGTTCGAAGAGCTGGTGCCAGCAGTAGTAGCCAGTAACTCGAACACTACATCAAGACAGGACTTTGGGGTTGTCTCAGTGTCTTCAATATAGTTTTTATCAGCTTTCTTGGAGAACAACAGGGATGTCTCACTATCTTGAACCTGATCTGCATTACTTCCTTTACCATTGCATAACGGGGTACTCTTCTCCAATATTTTATCCGCGTTCTAAAGGAGAAACAAGCAAACACATCACAGGTTTACAATGTAGTATATGAAACTCATTTTGGTGAACCAGTTCAGTAGTAAGGTCGACAGGATAACAACATGAAACAAACATATATCTATGTAGTATGGTCACTGTATGATAGAGGCAAAGGTGTCCCGATGTTCCGATGAGATAGCAATCGTTTTCTGTGGGAGTCGACTTTGACGATCCGACTACGAACGTGCGAAGACGTCGCGCCTTAGCAATCGCTAAACCAACTTCCGAGGGGTTATTGACCACGCCGGAGCACGACCAACCTGACCACGAGGGTCTATTTCCTACGAGCAAACGAAGAACAAGCAAGAAACTAAGATTGCAATCTGGATATTGCGAATAAAAGAGGAAAGCTTTATTAAGGTGGGGTTCTGTGACGCCTTTGTCTGGTTGTTGAACACAAACAAAGTACGCGAAGTTGCAGCTATGGCGAACTTTTAATCTAAACAAAACCCAAAGTATAAACGATGCCCTAGGGGCTGTATATATGGAGGAAGAGGGGGGGAATTTCGTGGCCCTTGGAGGAGGGGTCTGAAACCCACCCTAACTCTTGTTTCCCCACACATACGAACTCTAAAAACAGTCTATATTGAAGTATTTCAAAATTACATGGGCCTGGCCCAAAAATAAGGTGACGCAGCACCTAGAATAGCCTCTGGACGAAAATTATGTAGTGGCATCTTGTATATTTCGTCCAAGGCTTCATGCACTCATTATGGTGGCTTCAAAGTCCTGAAATCATCACTTGAAACTCTGTTCTTGTCTCCCTTGCGCATGCCATCAACTCCATGCTTGTTCTTGCTCCAATGTTCATACTTCTCCAAGCTAGGCCCTTCATTTGTAAGCAAAACAAATGTATCCAATTTAGGCAGCATCATATTCTCATAAACATTAGAATTATTACCAAGAAACGAAAGTACCTGGTAATTTAATTGGCGTGCGCGAGCTCTAGTAATCGGTCCAGTATGTATAGTAGCAGGGGTTGTGGGTGTAACAATGGTATTGATGTCCTCATCATCCTCCCCTTCTTGAAATGAAGTCGCCCTCGACAGAAGCTCATCTTCCTCACCCAAATAAGGCTTCAAATTTGCAATGTTAAAAGTGGGACTAACCCCAAAATCTGCAGGCACCTCAAGTTTATATGCATTATCATTTATTTTCTCTAACACCTTAAAAGGACCATCAGCATGTGGTATTAGCATTGATTTGCACAAATTAGGAAACCTATCCTTACGCAAATGTAACCAAACAAGATCTCCAGGTGCAAAGACAACATGTTTTCTACCCTTATCTCCAGCAAGTTTATATTTAGCATTCATACGCTCAATGTTTTCCTTAGTTAACTCATGCATTTTTAAGATCAATTCAGCATGTTGTTTAGCATCAAAATTAACCTTCTCCGAAGATGGAAGAGGCAACAAATCAATGGGTGCACGAGGTAGGAAACCATACACAATTTCAAAAGGGCACATCTTAGTAGTAGAATGCAACGAACGATTATAAGCAAATTCAATATGAGGCAAGCATTCTTCCCTCATTTTCTTATTATTCTTCAAAATAGCCCTAAGCATAGTAGACAATGTTCTATTGACTACTTCAGTTTGACCATCAGTTTGGGGGTGACAAGTAGTACTAAAAAGCAGTTTAGTCCCCAACTTAGCCCATAAACATCTCCAAAAGTGGCTAAGAAATTTAGTATCACGATCTGAAACAATAGTATTTGGCACACCATGCAAGCGAATAATTTCACGAAAGAACAAATGAGCAACATTAACAACATCATCGCTCTTATGACATGGTATAAAGTGTGCCATTTTCGAGAACCTATCCACGACAACAAATATGCTATCCCTCCCCTTCTTTCTTTGAGGTAAACCTAAAACAAAGTCCATAGATATATCCTCCCAAGGAACACTAGCTACAGGCAAAGGCATATATAAACCATGAGGATTGAGTCGTGACTTAGCTTTTTGACATGTAGTGCAGCGAGCAACAAAACGCTCGACATCCCGTCTCATCTTTGGCCAAAAGAAATGTGTATCAAGTATATCCTCCGTCTTCTTCACGCCAAAGTGTCCCATTAGTCCTCCTCCATGCGCCTCCTACAACAACAAAAGACGAACGGAGCTAGCTGGAATGCATAGCTTGTTAGCACGAAACACAAATCCATCTTTAACGACGAACTTGTTCCATGTTCTACCTTCTTTACAATTCTGCAATACATCTTTAAATTCAGCATCATGCACATATTGATCTTTGATAGTCTCCAAACCAAATATTTTAAAGTCAAGTTGTGAAAGCATAGTATAACGACGAGACAATGCATCAACAATAACATTTTCTTTACCCTTCTTGTGTTTAATGACATAAGGGAAAGTCTCAATGAATTCAACCCATTTAGCATGTCTACAGTTCAGTTTTGCTTGACTTTTAATGTGTTTCAAAGATTCATGATCAGAATGTATAACAAATTCTTTGGGCCATAAATAATGTTGCCATGTTTCTAAGGTCCGAACAAGAGCATATAATTCTTTATCATAAGTAGAATAGTTCAGACTAGGCCCACTCAATTTTTCAGAAAAGTATGCAACAGGTTTGCCATCTTGTAATAACACACCTCCTAATCCAATTCCACTAGCATCACATTCAAGCTCAAAAGTCTTATTAAAATCAGGAAGTTGGAGTAAAGGATCATGTGTCAACTTATCTTTCAATATCGTGAAGGCTTCTTCCTGTGCAGTACCCCAAACAAAAGGCACAACCTTCTTTGTAAGCTCATTGAGAGGTGCAGCAATGGTGCTAAAATCTCTCACAAAACGCCTATAGAAATCAGCGAGTCCAAGAAAACTCCTCACTTGTGTGACCGTTTTGGGCTGCGGCCAACTCTCAATAGCTTCAATCTTGGCTTTATCAACTTCAATTCCCTGTGGAGTAACAACATAGCCAAGAAAAGATACTCGATTGGTGCAAAAGGTGCACTTCCCAAGGTTACCAAACAAACGTGCATCACGTAGAGCAATAAAAACAGCACATAAATGTTCCAAATGTTCTTCCAAAGATTTGCTATAAATCAGTATATCATCAAAATAGACTACCACAAATCGTCCAATGAAAGCACGTAAAACTTCGTTCATTAGTCTCATGAAAGTACTAGGTGCATTAGGCATGACTAACCACTCATATAAACCAAACTTAGTTTTAAAAGCTGTTTTCCATTCATCTCCCAATTTCATACGAATTTGATGGTATCCACTACGCAAATCAACTTTGGAGAATATTGTAGAGCCACTCAATTCATCAAGCATATCATCTAGCCTAGGAATAGGATGATGATAACGAATAGTAATATTATTAATGCCTCTACAATCAACACACATACGCGACGTACCATCCTTTTTCGGCACTAGAATAATAGGAATAGCACAAGGACTAAGGGATTCGCGAATATAACCTTTGTCGAGCAGCTCCTGTACTTGACGCATAATCTCCTTCGTCTCCTCTGGATTGGTACAGTATGGTGCACGGTTGGGTAGTGATGCACTGGGAATTAAGTCAATTTGATGCTCAATCCCTCGAATAGATGGTAATCCCGGTGGCACATCTTGTGGGAAAACGTCAGCGAACTCCTGCAAAATGTTAGTGACTGCAGGGGGCAAAGAGGAAGGCACGTCCTCGAATGAAAATAATGCCTCTTTGCGCACAAAAGCATAGCAAACAGATTTGCTAAAAACTAGCTCATAAATATCAGATTTGGTGGCAAGTAAACATGCACTTTTCAATTTAATTTCAGAAGCAACACTAGATGGTTTATTATTAGGCTTCATTTGTTACTCAAATTCTTTTGCACAATCTGATTTTCACTCTTATTTTTCTCCTGTTTTGCTTTATTAGCTCTATGAATATCATCTTTCAAAATGGAATCAGGAGTCATAGGAAGCAAAGTAATATTTGTATCCTTATGAACAAGAGTATACTGATTGTTTCTACCATGGTGTACAGAATTTTTATCAAATTGCCATGGTCTACCAATTAAAAAGGAACATGCTTGCATAGGTACCACATCACAATCAACATAATCAGCATATGTAGAGATACTAAAATGCACACGAACAGTACGTGTTACCTTAACCTTGCCGTTGTTGTTGAACCATTGGATGTAGTAAGGATGTGGATGTGGTCTTGTGGTGAGAGATAGCTTCTCCACCATCTCCATGCTAGCCAAGTTGTTGCAGCTCCCTCCATCTATGATGACGCGAATAGAACGTTCCTTCACAACTCCCTTTGTATGGAACAAATTATGCCTCTGATTTTGCTCAGCTTGTGTAACCTGCACACTCAAAACACGTTGAGCAACTAAACCTTCATACCTGTCAGCATCTTCAGCAGCCATGTATTGTGTCTCTTGATCAGAATCATCTCCACCGTGTTCTTCATGTGTAAAGAGCCAAAGTCTCCTCATCATAGTCACTAGCGGACTCATACCCACCATCCTCAGTATCAATCATCACACGCTGAGATTTGCATTCTCTCGCAAAATATCCTCTTCCCTTACAACGACGGCAAATAATATCACTTGTGTGCCCTGTTGACGCCATGGAAGAAGAAGAGCTCTGTGCAGGCCCGACAGGTGTGCTCTTGGTAGATAGTGGTGGTTGTGCCTGCTTTCTTATATCACGGTTGGAGGTGGCACCTGAAGGAGGTGATGGTGCAGTGGAAGTAGATGATGCACGTGGTGTCCATGATGAAGGTCGACCTGTAGAAAAGTTAGTTCGCGACAATGCCTGTCAATCCTGCACTTCACGTTCAGCTTTACAAGCAAGATGGAATAAACGAGTGATATTATTATAATCCTTATACTCTAGAATGGTCTGAATCTCTCTATTTGATCCATCCATAAAACGTGCAAGCATAGCTTCATTCTCCTCAACAATACCACATCTAATCAAGCCAGTTTGTAATTCCTGATAATATTCTTCTACAGAATTTTTTCCTTGTCTTAAGCGCTGCAATTTTTGAAGTAATTCACGTAGATAATATGGTGGAACCCAACGAGTACGCATAGCAGTTTTCAAAGCAGCCCAAGTAGCTGGAACAGGATATAATCTACAATGTTCAGACCACCAAACACATGCAAAGGTAGTGAAAGCACAAACAGCAGCAGGAACACATCTCTCCTCAGGATATTGTAAACATGTAAATCGTTGTTCAGTTTCTAACTCCCAAGTAAGATATATATCAGGAACATATCTACCCTCAAATGGTGGAATATTCAATTTCAGTTTAGGGAGATGGTCATGCTCTCGTACCTGAGGGGGAGCCCTAAAATTGCCATTATTTGCATGTGGACGACCTGGTGGTTGTGGTGCTGGTGGTTGCACGTAGTTCTGATTTTGATCAACCTCATCCTCGTAATCTCCTGCATAATCATCCTCCGCATCAGCTGCAGGAGCCATAGAAGTATCAACAGCAGCACCAACAGTTTGGCCAGGCTGAAGAAGGACACGGATCGCTCGGCGGAGGGCTGTTTCGCGACGTGGAGGTAGTTGTTGTTGTTGTGGCAGAGGTGCGGCAGGTGCAGCCGGTGGCGGAAGACGCGCAAGCAGTTCATTAAATCTGTTATCGAGCTTTGTTTCGAACGTCTTCTCAAGGCCAGTTATCTTCTCCATGGCCTCTTCAAAATTGTTCAGGACATCTTGCACCTGTTCAGTCATCATTTGCTGAAACTTATCATGAAGCTCCTTGTTCGTTAAGTTCTCCCAATCAATCTCGTCGGCTTGTGATCCTGGCATGGTTAGCAGCAATAGAAACACACAACAATATGATCCTACAGACTACTAGAAAATGGTGGTGGTGGGTGTCACAAATCCGTCAAGCAAATCTCAAATTCTTACCAGTTCTTACCCAGCAGTAGGCGGTGATCGGCAACCGATGTAGTCAAAACTCTCAAAGCTTGGATAGGGCGATTACCAGGGAGAGTCAAACGCACGATGTAGATGTATGTGGAGCTGGGAAGGCTTATAATATGGTAGCAAAAAGGGTCAGCAATAATCAATTCAGAGATGCAAAGTTGAATCAACGCTCAACGACGGTACTATGCTGGTCCTAGGCTAGACCGTACTAGAGACGCGAGCCTAGAACACTAACAAAATCATGGCGCTGCACGTAAACAAGGGAGGAGCACACTCTGATTTTTTTTCTTTTTTCACTTTTTTTGTTTGCTCCGCAACAATTGTTTTTCGAAAAAGTCTACAAATGTCCTAAAAACTGCCTAGCCAGAATTTTCCAAACTTAGTGTTTTTTTAAACTGGAACTATTTTTCTTCTGCGGATGGCTCGGAAGTTGGGGAGTCCTACTCTGTCATGACTCGGAGTATCGCGTGATCTGGAAATCGAGAACAAAGCAATAATTACTGGACTCGGACTAGGATTGGTGGCGGAGATGAATCTGGTGGAAACTCGGACTGGTGGCGGATATTTGCAGGGCGATGGAACACGGACTGGTGGTGAATCTGTAATGGAGGTGGACTCGGATTAGCGTGATGGCGGTGGATATGTGGTATATGGCAGCGGTGATGACGATGGTGCGGCGGCTGCGTGACAACTTGTGAACAGAACTCGAAACTCTAAAGTACTAGACGCTAGGACCGGTAACTTGACACGACGATGCAACCGCAAATTCAACAAAGCAAAAACAGAAAAGATTATGCAAAGGCTTAGATTGGTTCGGATAAGATGAACTAACCCTATTTTTTTTGGCTTTTTCGTGGACTATAGGTATGAAGAACAGACTCGATCTAAACTACGAAAAACTGTAAAATCTCACCGAGCAACCTGGAAATCTGATACCACTTGATAGAGGCAAAGGTGTCCCGATGTTTCGATGAGATAGCAATCGTTTTCTGTGGGAGTCGACTTTGACGATCCGACTACGAACGTGCGAAGACGTCGCGCCTTAGCAATCGCTAAACCAACTTCCGAGGGGTTATTGACCACGCCGGAGCACGATCAACCTGACCACGAGGGTCTATTTCCTACGAGCAAACGAAGAACAAGCAAGAAACTGAGATTGCAATCTGGATATTGCGAATAAAAGAGGAAAGCTTTATTAATGAAGGTGGGGTTCTGTGACGCCTTTGTCTGGTCGTTGAACACAAACAAAGTACGCGAAGTTGCAGCTATGGCGAACTTTTAATCTAAACAAAACCCAAAGTCTAAACGATGCCCTAGGGGCTGTATATATGGAGGAAGAGGGGGGAATTTCGTGGCCCTTGGAGGAGGGGTCCGAAACCACCCTAACTCTTGTTTCCCCACACATACGGACTCTAAAAACAGCCTATATTGAAGTATTTCGAAATTACATGGGCCTGGCCCAAATATAAGGTGACGCAGCACCTAGAATAGCCTCTGGACGAAAATTATGAAGTGGCATCTTGTATATTTCGTCCAAGGCTTCATGCACTCATTATGGTGGCTTCAAAGTCCTGAAATCATCACTTGAAACTCTGTTCTTGTCTCCCTTGCGCATGCCATCAACTCCATGCTTGTTCTTGCTCCAATGTTCATCCTTCTCCAAGCTAGGCCCTTCATTTGTAAGCAAAACAAATGTATCCAATTTAGGCAGCATCATATTCTCATGAACATGAGAATCATTACCAAGAAACAAAAGTACCTGGTAATTTAATTGGCGTGCGCGAGCTCTAGTAATCGGTCCAGTGTGTATAGTAGCAGGGGTTGTGGGTGTAACAATGGTATTGATGCCCTCATCACTGTATGGTCTATATCATTCTAGTTTATGTTGCCAAATCAAGATAGATACAATTTGAATCATATCTATTTAAGACAAAGCAGCATAGACAGAATGTAAGTGTGGGAAACAACACAGCAATAACAACACTTGTAATGTGCATGGCATGAGAACATAACTGTTTATTCAATTGAAACTGAAATCAACATAGAGCAAGTTACAACAACAAACACGTTAAAGAAACAGGTTTAAAACATACCTGTTGCGCCATTGGAGTTTCAATTGCATCCTTCAAATTTGAAATTAGTTGGTATGAGTAAATACAGTGATGCAAGAGCAAAGTAGTATGAACCATAGCTATGGAACCTGACCTGAGAACAATTCTTCTTTTGCTTTAAGCGTTGACTTGGGGTTCGGAGTGGTGGCGCTCGTGCTTTGGGCACTGCAGTTGCCTTACTAATTGCTCGTGTTTGAGTGCTCTGTGGTGGAGACGGTGCTGTGTTAACGAGAACTGGGTTACTATCTGCTGGGGTTGGGGTTAGAAGGGGTGTAGCTGGTTCTCTGTCCAACTGGGTAGGGATACAATTTGCGTGAGTCTGGGTTATGTGTGGTGGGGCTGGTTCTTGGGCAAGTACAACCGTGGTTCTATCTCCGTCGACAGGTAGCACGATCTTTTCTGAAGACTGTGTTTTTACTCCCACAGATACTGCCATCACCCCCTCCAATTGAAATGGCTGATAAACAAGAAAAGTAATTGAATGTACATACATTGTAAGATAGACAGGTGCAATGGATAGTAGGGAAGAAAACAGGGCATGAAATAATTCACATTTATGTTGTCTAACCAAGCAGAATAGCAGGACATAATTTCAAATATATGATGGCTAATTAAACAGGATAGCATGATACAATTTCACATGTATGATGGCTAACTAAACAGGATAGAATGACATACTTCAAAATATGATGACTATGTAAACAGGATGACATGATATAACTATATGATGTGTCTATTAAAGTGGTTGGCATGCCATAAATCACAAACATGCCATCGATGGAAACATGTTGGCATGATATAATTCACGGATAGAATGACATAATTCAAAATATGATGACTATGTGAACAGGATGAGATGATATAACTATATTATGTCTTTAGAAAATGGGTTGGCATGCCATAATTCAGATACATGCTGTCTATGTAAACATCATGGCATGATATAATTCAAATATATGATTTATATACTAAGGAAGTGAGCAGAGGGCAATCGCATATATGATGTGTCAACTAAGGAGATGGCATTCAATATCGTGTATATGATGTAAAAACTAAGCATTGCAATACAACATATGCATGATATGAGTAATATAACCCTGCCAAGTTTGAGCATACACCTCAGGGGGATAATAGGACTGGTCATCTGCCTCTGAATCCTCCTCTGAAGAGCTATCTGTAACCAGCAACATATCTGCTTCACCAGGTAGCATTGTCTGCTCTGAAGACCTTGTTTTCACTCCAGATTTCTCCATCACCAATTCAAATGGCTGATGCACAGGAAGAGCGGTTGAATATACAAACATTGTCGACAAAAGCAATGAGAAATTGAAAAAAAGGACGGCATGATATAATTCACATATATGACACTTGGCTAAACAGCATGGCATTGCATAATTCACATATATAATGCCTTGCAACAAGATAGCATTGCATAATTCACATATATAATGTCTTGCAAAAAGATGGCATTGCATAATTCACATATATGGTAATTAGACACTAAACAGGTGGCATTCACACAAATCATGTCTAAACTAAGCAAATGACATAGCAATGCAAGATACCATACGCACGATATGAGCAACATAACCCTGCCAAGTTAGAGCATGCACCTCGGGGGGGAATAGGACTGGTCATCTATCTCTGAATCCTCCTCTGAGGAGCTATCCGTAACGAGCAAGATATGCGCTTCGTCAGATAGCATAGTCTGCTCTGAAGACCTTGTTTTCACTCCAGAATTTTCCATCACCGTGTCAAATGGCTGATGCACACGAAGAGTAGTTGAATGTACTAACATTGTTGACAAATGTAATACGTAACGAAAAAAAGGATGGCCTAATATAATTCACATATAAGATGACTGGCTAAGCAGGGTGGCATTGAAAAATTCACATATATGATGCCTAGCTAAACAAGATGGCATTGCATCATTCACATAAACGATGAATAAACTAAACAGATGGCATTCACACAAAGCATGTCTAAACTAAGCAGTTGACAAATTTGATGTATAAAGTAAGCAATGCAAGGCACCATATGCATGATATAACCAACATCAGCATGCCAAGTTAGAGCGAAGACCTCATGGGGTAAATAGGAGTGGTCTTCTGCTTCTGAATCCCCCTTAGAACAGTTATCTTCCTCTTGACTACGATCTGAAATGGGTGGAGGGGGGCTGCCTTTGCGCCCACCATGGAGCGACGTCTGCATGAAATTTTATTGCCACGCAAGGCTCGTCTCTTTTGCTCTACATGTTCAGTTCCATTGTGTACAATAACTGATATGCATAGGAATAAAACATAGTGAGATTATGTAAGGAGTGCATGCACAAATCCAGAGTGATGGTAGCCAACTGTGGATAGACCCAAAACCAATGATAGCAGGCAGATAATAGCTTTAGTCAAAAAATACAGATAATGGCTCCTTTAATGTTTGTTTGCACCCAACATGAAACTCATAGTAGACACCCGAGATTAACCAGATAGTACTGATTGCTGCCCCAATATGTACCCCACAACCATTTAAAAACTCAAGTTTCAGCATAAGTTTGGACCTGAGTCGGAGTCTAATAGGTGAACACGACGATAAAGTAGCATGTCATCATATTAAGCGATGCATAACGTAAGCAGACACGAAAGAGTGCAACCTCTCTTGCGGACCCGTGTAGTCCTCAAGGTCATCTGCTCAGTTGATGATGGTAATGCAGTTGTTGTGGCTGCCGGCGGCAGGGAAGAAGATCTGAGGCGGCGAAAGACAGTCTGGAGAGTGGATCCCTGCTGTGGTGAACCCTTCCATCGTTGGAGCAGCTGAGCTGGGGTGGAACACAGCACCGCAGGAGCAGACAAACCACACAAGGTTTTCTTTGATACATATCTGTAACAAAAGTAATTGTGTAAGGGCTTGTTTGAATTTGAGGATTCTAACAATGCAGGGATAGGAAATAGACAGGAATAGGATAGGAATGCACGTGCAAAACAGAGAATTTAAAAACACAGGATTTCTGCCAATCTGGGTGTTTGGTTCACAAGAATTGGAAGATCACAGGATGCAAAGAAGCATGGTGAGATTAAGTCAAACCGCAAGAAGTGTACAACCTCTTTGGCGAAGCCATGTCGATCTCAGCGTGATTGGGTTGGCCGGTGAGGATGCTCCAGCTGACTTGGCTGTCGGAGGAGGGGAAGAAGATATTAGGCATCTGGAGATGGAGCCCGAGGTACTGCTCCGCTGTGATGGAGGGCTTCGTCGTTGGAGCAGCTCCGGTGAGTTGTACGACGCCGAGGCTGAAGCAGGACAAGAGAGACAACGTTAACCTGAGTGGAATTCTAATAGCATCTTCAATAGATGACGTAAAATACATAACCACAAAGTGCTAGATGTATACATCAGCCGCTCATCTCTGAACTTAACTGTCGAAACTGAATTTAACTGTCGAAACTGAACTTAACTGTCAAAACTGAATTTTGCTGTCGAAACTGAATTTTACTGTCGAAACTGAGCGCACTAGAGGTGAGGCTACACGTCAGTCGACTGACTTTTTCATCTGGTTAGTCGATTTTGCAGCCGTTGGATACGAAATCAAGGGCCTGCGGTTCATCTTCAACCCCCCCATGAGCCGCCAACCACCACCGGCCAATCAGCCGCCCCCACCGCCCGTGTAACGCCCCAAGACCGACGCTGCAGACGCCTTCCATATTTTTTGTTATCGTTGTGTGTTTTATTTGTTTGTTGCATTCATCATCGCATCATCCGCATTGCATCGGCACTCGTTGTCGTCATTGTTTTTAAAGCTTGCATCCGCTCGTAGTTGCCGCGTCCCCCCTTGCTTTCGTTGACCGTTCTAGACCAATCGGGTTTTCGCTTCCCTCCTGACCGTGTCCGCCTAACCCTCTTTGCACTGTGCATCGACCCCTCGCGCGCGCTTGAAAACTTCTCCGAACCCGACCCACTCAGTCGTTACCGCTGGGTCCGGATTATCCCCAAACATCTATAAAACATCTCCGTTTTTTATTTGGACTCCCTAGCCTATTTATTTTCGACCGCCCGATTATGATCGGACGGATCGAATACCCCTAACCTAATCCACCAGCGTATATAAACGGGGCAACCCTAAAATCTAGGAGAGTTGTCTCGTCCTTCCTCCTCGCCGCCGCCACACTCCGCCTCCCACCTCGGGATCTCCTCCCGATCCACCTGCTCCTCTCCTTCCGTGACCAGCCACTGCTCTTCGTCTATCCATCCATCCAACCAGCAGCTCCAGCAGCCACGTGAGGCAGCGCCTCCCCGCGTCTCCCTGTACGCTCGTGCCCGAGCAGGAGCGCTTGGCCTCGCTTCCTCGTCCCCGCCACCGTCGTGACCACTAGGTCCATGGCCTTCTGCTTCCCCCTGCCGTAGGGCTCCATCGCCCCTGCTCTCCTTCATCTCGCGCGTCGGCCTGCCTCCTGGCCGAGGCCCTCATCCCGCTCGTCTCCGACACCAGCGTCGAACCCCGCCGCCCTCGTCTGTCCGGCGAGCTTCATCCGAGATGAGCGTCGTTGCCCCTTCTTCTTCCCCTCTCCATCTCACTCATCTCTCTCTCTCGCAGGGAACCATCTGGGTCGTCGCCCGTTCATCGCCCCGCTGTCGGATTTGGCAAGCTCCGGCCTCCCTCGCCTTTCTCGCGTCACCGGTGTCCCGCGTCCAAGTCCCGCACCCCCCACGACCTCGCTGCAGCTCCGCGCCACCGCAAGTCCACGGTGTCGCCGCCTCTGCTTCCATGCTCCAGATCGAACGCCAAGCCGCCTCCCTACCCTCAAGCCGCCGCCAAGTCCCGCTGTCGTCGGCCTTCCCTGCGACCTCGCCTCCTCTGCTTCGCTCGAGGAGGACGACCCCAACATCAAGTTCCCCTGCCTACATCGCCTGAAGCCATCGCGCCCCTGCTTCCTCTGCTCCGAGGACGACCAGCGCCTGCGTTGACTTCCCAGTCGCACGCCTCCAACCAGCTTCGTGCCTCCCTCAAGGCCCAGCTCGCCTCGCCGTCTGCAGCCTCTTCCACCGACTAGGCCGAGCCCATGGTGAGCGCCCCATCGCCCAGCAGTGCACCAGATTCAGCCCGATCGTGTTTTTTTCCTGTCCAGCGAATTTGCTATTTAACCAGGGAATTACAAATTTGCAGAAAACCCCTCTTTGTTCATGCATTTAATAACTATTTAACCATGCATCAGAATTAAATAAACTATATATGTAAAATGCTTAGAATTTCATCTAGTTTCATAATATGCAACTGTCATCCATGTTAAAAATGTTTAACTTGCTGTTTGCATTAATTTGCCCAAATGCCATGCTAAAATGCTTTATTTCATAACTAAATAACCGTAGCTCCAAATTTAATAAACTATATATGTAACTTGCTTGGAAAAATGTCTAATTTAACATGGTGGCATTACTTTGCATGTTTAACAACTCTAAAATATGGTTTAGGGCAGAACAGTACCAAATCAAAATATGCACATGAGGATTTTCCGGAATTGTTGTCTGTTATTTCCGGCCTCATTTAAACTTGCCTAAATAGTTAGCTTGCTTCACCTCTTGCCATGTTTAACAACATTTAATATTGTTGGGTACATAAACGAGAGTCAACTAAATGTTTGAAATGTGGTGTTTCGTCAATATGCAAGTCGTTGCATATTGAGCTCCACTTAATTTGTAGTGTTGTTTGTTGCACTTTGCCATGTCATGCCTATATAAACCGGACATGCATCATACTTGATTATGCATCATGCCATGTTGACGTGATGGTTGTTTACTTTGTTGTTTGCTTCTTTCCGGGTTGCTTCTCTCGTTAGCTTCGGTTTCGTTCTGGAGTGTGAGGATTCGTTCGACTACGCCCGTTCGTCTTCTTCTTGGACTCGTTCTTCTTCCTTGCGGGATCTCAGGCAAGATGATCATACCCTCGAAATCACTTCTATCTTTGCTTGCTAGTTGTTCCCTCTATTGCTTTGCCGCACTACCTACTACTTGTTATACCATGCCTCCCATATTGGCATGTCAAGCCTCTAACCCACCTTTCCCAGCAAACCGTTGTTTGGCTATGTTACTGCTTTTGCTCAGCCCCTCTTAGAGCGTTGTTAGTTGCAGGTGAAGATGAAGTTTGTTCCTTGTTGGAACATGGATATGTTGGGATATCACAATAACTCTTATCTTAATTAATGCATCTATATACTTGGTAAAGGATGGAAGGCTCGGCCTTATGCCTGGTGTTTTGTTCCACTCTTGCCTCCCTAGTTTCCGTCATACCAGTGTTATGTTCCTTGATTTTGCGTTCCTAATGCGGTTGGGTGATTTATGGGACCCCCTTGACAGTTCGCTTTGAATAAAACTCCTCCAACCTTGGTTTTAACATTTGCCACCTAAGCCTTTTTCCCTTGGGTTCTGCAGACTCAAGGGTCATCTTTATTTTAAACCCCCGGGCCAGTGCTCTTCTGAGTGTTGGTCCAACCTGTCAGCCGCCGGTGGCCACCAGGGGCAACTCTGGGCTCGCCTACCGGAAGTTTAGACAATCCGATGTGCCCCGAGAACAAGATATGTGCAGCTCCTATCAGGATTTGTCGGCACATTCGGGCGGCTTTGCTGGTCTTGTTTTACCATTGTCGAAATGTCTTGTAAACCGGGATTCCGAGACTGATCGGGTCTTCCCGGGAGAAGGAATATCCTCCGTTGACCGTGAGAGCTTATAATGGGCTAAGTTGGGACACCGCTGCAGGGTATAAACTTTCGAGAGCCGTGCCCGCGGCTATGTGGCAGATGGGAATTTGTTAATGTCCGGTTGTAGAGAACTTGACACTTGACTTAATTAAAATACATCAACCGCGTGTGTAGCCGTGATGGTCTCTTCTCGGCGGAGTCCGGGAAGTGAACACGGTTCTTGTGTTATGGTTGTGCGTAAGTAGTTTCAAGATCACTTCTTGATCACTTCTAGCTTCACGACCATTGCGTTGCTTCTCATCTCGCTCTTATTTGCGTATGTTAGCCACCATACATGCTAGTGCTTGCTGCAGCTCCACCTCACTACCCTTTCCTTCCTATAAGCTTAAATAGTCTTGATCTCGCGGGTGTGAGATTGCTGAGTCCTCGTGACTCACCAGATACTTCCAAACAGTTGCAGGTGCCGATGATACCAGTGCAGATGACGCAACCGAGTTCAAGTGGGAGTTCGACGAGGAACTTGGTCGTTACTATGTTTCGTTTCCTGATGATCAGTAGTGGAGCCCAGTTGGGACGATCGGGGATCTAGCATTTGGGGTTGTCTTCTTTTCTTTTGGTTCCGTAGTCGAACCTATGTGTGTATCTTGAATGATGTATGAATTTATTTATGTATTGTGTGAAGTGGCGATTGTAAGCCAACTCTCTTTATCCCATTCTTGTTCGTTACATGGGATTGTGTGAAGATGACCCTTCTTGCGACAAAACCTACAATGCGGTTATGCCTCTAAGTCGTGCCTCGACACGTGAGAGATATAGCCGCATCGTGGGCGTTACAAGTTGGTAATCAGAGCCATCCCGACTTAGGAGCCCCCTGCTTGATCGAATCGCTGGCGTTGTTGAGTCTAGAACAAAAATTGTTTTGAGTCTTAGGATTATATATATCGGAGAGTAGGATTCTTTTTACTCCTCAGTCCCTTCATCGCTCTGGTGAGGCCCCCTGACGTAGAAGTTTTGACTCTCCTCTCCTCAAATATCACTAAAAAAATTAGGATCACGCGGGTATCTTGGAATCGTTCCGATGGTTTTGTGACGAGAACATTGTTCTTGGTTCCTCCTGACATTTAGGGGTTGTGGCAGTGTCCCGGGGAGTTGAGCTCCGAGGTGTTGTCGTCACAATTTTATCGTTGCAGTTCTGGAATACCTGAGTTTCGCCGACATCAAAATTCTCTTTTATGCAGTTGTTGGTGAGATTACCTCGACGCCACCCAGTACTGGGGCGGGAGTTCGGGAGTATTGCCATAACTCATATAACGGATGCTTTTCGAAGGTTGAGGTAAATGATTTCCGAAGGTTTCTTGGTTATGTGTTGAAGGATGGATACAGCTGGATCTAGGTATTGTTAGTTTGGGTGAGATGTATTGCGTCCCCTGTATCCCCAACACCAGATTGCATAACCAGAAAGTTTCGGGAGTTTATAAGTGGGAATTCAAATATCTCGCAGGATATCTTTCCAACACACACATGATACGATATGGGATCTATCATATGTTTGTTTCCGGCTTATTCTGCGAGCAAGTTCTTTGTTTTGTTTTAATTTGTGGTATTCGAGTTGCTTCGGTGTCAAGTGTTGATTCCCTACCTTATTCTAGGTGGTGTTCTCATATTGCTATGTGAATACTAATCCTTCTTGATCATCGAGGTCGTCATGTTAATTCTTTTCCAACCGGCGTGTTTCTCTTCAAGTGGATCCAATCATTTCAACATTCGCAAGATCACCTCTCAGTTTTCCCAACGTTGTTTGTTCCATATGCCCCAAGTTGTCTTTGTTTTCCCGCCCTCCCAACTTTTCTTCAAGGACTCATATTTCTTAATCAAGCATCCTTTTTATTGATGCGAAGTCTCTTCATTCTTTTCTTTCAATGTTCTTATCCAGTGATTTCCCATGAAGATACTAACGGAGCTTCAAGTTTATTATTCTTCATTCTTTTTCTTCTCCGGTGGATTCAATTCAAGCTTTGTCGATCATATCCTTTCCTCGTTTCAAATGTTTTCTCATGCCGGTGCACCTCTTAATCATCCACCTCTTGCTATTCATGTTTATCTGGAGTGCTGAAGGTATCCCAGAGGATTCATGTTTCTATTCTTAATCCTTTCTAGCTATTTTGAGGTTCTTATCTCATTCAAGCCATTTAATTCAACCAGTGCAATCTCTCTTTTAAATCGTTCAACGGTGTTTCTTTTGAGTGGGCCCTAACCCACAGGTCTTTTCCCAGGATCTTACCTGACTCTTCTAATTTTCCCGGAGCTTCTAAAAATTATTTTCAAAGTTTGACGTAAGAATGAATTGTCACCAGTCAAATGTCTTTCTCCAAGATCTTTCAAATCATTTTCATCGTTCGTTCAATCTTTTCTAATTTTCATCCCGGAGTATCTCAACAACTCAAGGTGGTGGTTTCTCGTCGTCATTCTCGGATTTTGAAGACCGAAGAAGAGTTTTTCCTCCAAATCCTTACCCATTCTTCCAAAGATTCATGGTTCAAGCTTGATGTCATCCTCTCATAATTGTTTTTCGATTGTGAGAATTCTTTTCACCCATCCGGAGCAATTTATGAGTCTTTTCAGTTTGATTCTCCGAAGGCCATCATTTCAGAAGATTTATTCGTTCTCAACATTCAGCTCTCGTTCTCCGAATCTTACCGGTGCATCACTCAAGTATTCTCTAATCAGCTCGGGATCTCTTCGTTCACTTGTATCTAAATTCTCTCAAGCATCTTCATTTTTTTCCAATTCTTCCCGGTGAATTGTGCCTTTGCTACTTTCATTTTCAATTCTTACGGTGGTTCGTTCAAGAGTTCTCTTCCTTCGTTATCATATAGATTCATTCGTTTTTTCCAATCCTACCGATGGTTCGTTGAAGACCTTCCCAAGTTTGCGCCATATATATCTTAATCCTTTCTACGAGAATAGGTAGTATGCCAAATCCATTGCTTGTCATCAATTTAATTGGTGAAGGATGAGCATAATGTAATTCTTATTCTTGTTTCATCGAGTAAATTCAATTCCTTATTCCGTAGGTTCATCAAAATTCTTTTTTTCATTTGTTCCTCTTTCTTTCCGGAGTTCCAAGTTTTCTCGGTTATATCATTTCAAAGCTCCACCCAAATCATTGCAAGGCTTCACCTTGTGTTGTCAACTTCTCTTTCTTTTTATCATCCTTTTATTACCAGAGTTGTTCATGGAGGCTCTACATGGTGCTTCATCAAGGATTCCTTTCATTCTTCAATTGTTCTTCAAGATTTCTCTCGGAGTCAAGATCCGTCAAGCTATACTCTAAAATTAACATGGTGCTCAACACATGTTTGTCTTGAGGAGTTCAAGCATTCTTCATCTCGCATTCCGAAGTGCAATTCTTTCTACTTTATCTTTTGAGGGGTGCTATGTTATTCTGGATAAGTTCCCTTCGGGTTCATGATTCACAAAGTTTTCAAGAGTGACATATTTAAATCCATCATTTTTTCTTCGTTCATGGTATCTTTTCAACCCAACAATTTCTTTGTTGATGTTATCTTGGTATAGATTTCACCTATAGCCTTCCCTAAGGAATGTAGCTATTTGTGGTGTTTATCAATGATCAAATTTTCTCCTTCTCATCTTGGTGAAGAAGTTTTCTTCTCCTTGTTGATCTCAATCCAATCATCTGTTTCCGTAGTGGCAGAATTTCGCCTCTATCTTGAGAAGTTCTCTATAAGCCCACTACAAGCTTATTCGTTTCGTTGTTGGTTTTTCCAACAACTCCGTTCTAACCTTCTTGGAAGGGTGCTTTCCAAGATCATTGGTGGCAGAAGTTGGCATTTTCTTCTCCATTCCTTTATTCCCATGATCTATCTTCTATTTTTTTCTTCCGGAGGCATGGCGATGTTGCTCTCTTCGCTCATCATCTCGAATTGTGAGGATCGTGTTCTTTTCTTACTAATCCATTTAACCGGAGTGTTGTGTCTATCATTCCTCTTTTAACCGAAGTCTCATCCAAGTGCTTTCATTTTGCCAAGTTCATATTCTATCCCTCCCATTTTCCAACCGGAGCGTTATCGTAATTGATCATTATCGTTCCTTGTACATCTCGTTTCAACCGGAGTGCTTGCATGTACTTCTCGTCCATTGTTCTCGTCATTCATTGCTTTGCAAACTCCAAGGTTCACATGGTGTTCCTTGTTTCTCTTTTCTACCGGTGTGCTTTCATATTCCTTTTGATCCGTTAAGCTCTTGTTCCATATTCTTCAACCTACAAAGGTTCTCGCAATGTTCCTTGTTCCTCTTTGATAACGGAGTGTTTTCAATCTCGTTCGTCTCCCTTGTATTCTCTCTTTCCGTTCGTTCAATCTCTCAAGGTTCGTGGTTTCACTCGTTTGTCAAAGAAGCAACTTAGCTTTACCTCTTCTCTTCCTCTTCCGCTTTTCTCCGGTGCCGTCCTTAGATCTCGGGACGAGATCCTCTTGTAGTGGTGGAGTGTTGTAACGCCCCAAGACCGACGCTCCAGACGCCTTCCATATTTTTCGTTATCGTTGTGTGTTTTATTTGTTTGTTGCATTCATCATCCGCATTGCATCGGCACTCGTTGTCGTCATTGTTTTTAAAGCTTGCATCCGCTCGTAGTTGCTGCGTCCCCCCTTGCTTTCGTTGACCGTTCCAGACCAATCGGGTTTTCGCTTCCCTCCTGACTATGTCCGCCTAACCCTCTTTGCACTGTGCATCGACCCCTCGCGCGCGCTTGAAAACTTCTCCGAACCCGACCCACTCAGTCGTTACCGCTGGGTCCGGATTATCCCCAAACATCTATAAAACATCTCCGTTTTTTATTTGGACTCCCTAGCCTATTTATTTTCGACCGCCCGATTATGATCGGACGGACCGAATACCCCTAACCTAATCCACCAGCGTATATAAACGGGGCAACCCTAAAATCTAGGAGAGTTGTCTCGTCCTTCCTCCTCGCCGCCGCCACACTCCGCCTCCCACCTCGGGATCTCATCCCGATCCACCTGCTCCTCTCCTTCCGTGCCCAGCCACTGCTCTTCGTCTATCCATCCATCCAACCAGCAGCTCCAGCAGCCACATGAGGCAGCGCCTCCCCGCATCTCCCTGTACGCTCATGCCCGAGCAGTTGCGCTCGGCCTCGCTTCCTCGTCCCCGCCACCGTCGTGACCACTAGGTCCATGGCCTTCTGCTTCCCCCTGCCGTAGGGCTCCATCGCCCCTGCTCTCCTTCATCTCGCGCGTCGGCCTGCCTCCTGGCCGAGGCCCTCATCCCGCTCGTCTCCGACACCAGCGTCGAACCCCGCCGCCCTCGTCTGTCCGGCGAGCCACCGGCGAGCTTCATCCGAGATGAGCGTCGTTGCCCCTTCTTCTTCCCCTCTCCATCTCACTCATCTCTCTCTCTCTCGCAGGGAACCGTCTGGGTCGTCGCCCGTTCATCGCCCCGCTGTCGGATTTGGCAAGCTCCGGCCTCCCTCGCCTTTCTCGCGTCACCGGTGTCCCGCGTCCAAGTCCCACACCCCCCACGACCTCGCTGCAGCTCCGCGCCGCCGCAAGTCCACGGTGTCGCCGCCTCTGCTTCCATGCTCCAGATCGAACGCCAAGCCGCCTCCCTACCCTCAAGTCGCCGCCAAGTCCCGCTGCCGTCGGCCTTCCCTGCGACCTCGCCTCCTCTGCTTCGCTCGAGGAGGATGACCCCAACATCAAGTTCCCCTGCCTACATCGCCTGAAGCCATCGCGCCCCTGCTTCCTCTGCTCCGAGGACGACCAGCGCCTGCGTTGACTTCCCAGTCGCAAGCCTCCAACCAGCTTCGTCCCTCCCTCAATGCCCAGCTCGCCTCGCCGTCTGCAGCCTCTTCCACTGACTAGGCCGAGCCCATGGTGAGCGCCCCATCGCCCAGCAGTGCACCAGATTCAGCCCGATCGTGTTTTTTTCCTGTCCAGCGAATTTGCTATTTAACCAGGGAATTACAGATTTGCAGAAAACCCCTCTTTGTTCATGCATTTAATAACTATTTAACCATGCATCAGAATTAAATAAACTATATATGTAAAATGCTTAGAATTTCATCTAGTTTCATAATATGCAACTGTCATCCATGTTAAAAATGTTTAACTTGCTGTTTGCATTAATTTGCCCAAATGCCATGCTAAAATGCTTTATTTCATAACTAAATAACCGTAGCTCCAAATTTAATAAACTATATATGTAACTTGCTTGGAAAAATGTCTAGTTTAACATGGTGGCATTACTTTGCATGTTTAACAATTCTAAAATATGGTTTAGGGCAGAACAGTACCAAATCAAAATATGCACATGAGGATTTTCCGGAATTGTTGTCTGTTATTTCCGGCCTCATTTAAACTTGCCTAAATAGTTAGCTTAATTATGCTTCACCTCTTGCCATGTTTAACAACATTTAATATTGTTGGGTACATAAACGAGAGTGAACTAAATGTTTGAAATGTGGTGTTTCGTCAATATGCAAGTCGTTGCATATTGAGCTCCACTTAATTTGTAGTGTTGTTTGTTGCACTTTGCCATGTCATGCCTATATAAACCGGACATGCATCATACTTGATTATGCATCATGCCATGTTGACGTGATGGTTGTTTACTTTGTTGTTTGCTTCTTTCCGGGTTGCTTCTCTCGTTAGCTTCGGTTTCGTTCCGGAGTGTGAGGATTCGTTCAACTACGCCCGTTCGTCTTCTTCTTGGACTCGTTCTTCTTCCTTGCGGGATCTCAGGCAAGATGATCATACCCTCGAAATCACTTATATCTTTGCTTGCTAGTTGTTCGCTCTATTGCTTTGCCTCGCTACCTACCACTTGTTATATCATGCCTCCCATATTGCCATGTCAAGCCTCTAACCCACCTTTCCCAGCAAACCGTTGTTTGGCTATGTTACTGCTTTTGCTCAGCCCCTCTTATAGCGTTGTTAGTTGCAGGTGAAGATGAAGTTTGTTCCTTGTTGGAACATGGATATGTTGGGATATCATAATAACTCTTATCTTAATTAATGCATCTATATACTTGGTAAAGGATGGAAGGCTCGGCCCTATGCCTGGTGTTTTGTTCCACTCTTGCCTCCCTAGTTTTCGTCATACCGGTGTTATGTTCCTTGATTTTGCGTTCCTAACGCGGTTGGGTGATTTATGGGACCCCCTTGACAGTTCGCTTTGAATAAAACTCCTCCAGCAAGGCCCAACCTAGGTTTTAACATTTGCCACCTAAGCCTTTTTCCCTTGGGTTCTGCAGACTCAAGGGTCATCTTTATTTTATACCCCCGGGCCAGTGCTCCTCTGAGTGTTGGTCCAACCTGTCAGCCGCCGGTGGCCACCAGGGGAAACTCCGGGCTCGCCTACCAAAAGTTTGGACAATCCGATGTGCCCTGAGAACGAGATATGTGCAGCTCCTATCAGGATTTGTCGGCACATTCGGGCGGCTTTGCTGGTCTTGTTTTACCATTGTCGAAATGTCTTGTAAACCGGGATTCCGAGACTGATCGGGTCTTCCCGGGAGAAGGAATATCCTTCGTTGACCGTGAGAGCATATAATGGGCTAAGTTGGGACACCCCTGCAGGGTATAAACTTTCGAGAGCCGTGCCCGCGGCTATGTGGCAGATGGGAATTTGTTAATGTCCGGTTGTAGAGAACTTGACACTTGACTTAATTAAAATACATCAACCGCGTGTGTAGCCGTGATGGTCTCTTCTCGGCGGAGTCCGGGAAGTGAACACGGTTCTTGTGTTATGGTTGTGCGTAAGCAGTTTCAGGATCACTTCTTGATCACTTCTAGCTTCACGACCGTTGCGTTGCTTCTCTTCTCGCTCTTATTTGCGTATGTTAGCCACCATACATGCTAGTGCTTGCTGCAGCTCCACCTCACTACCCTTTCCTTCCTATAATCTTAAATAGTCTTGATCTCGCGGGTGTGAGATTGCTGAGTCCTCGTGACTCACCAGATACTTCCAAACAGTTGCAGGTGCCGATGATACCAGTGCAGATGACGCAACCGAGCTCAAGTGGGAGTTCGACGAGGAACTTGGTCGTTACTATGTTTCGTTTCCTGATGATCAGTAGTGGAGCCCAGTTGGGATGATCGGGGATCTAGCATTTGGGGTTGTCTTCTTTTCTTTTGGTTCCGTAGTCGGACCTATGTGTGTGTCTTGAATGATGTATGAATTTATTTATGTATTGTGTGAAGTGGCGATTGTAAGCCAACTCTCTTTATCCCATTCTTGTTCATTACATGGGATTGTGTGAAGATGACCCTTCTTGCGACAAAACCTACTATGCCGTTATGCCTCTAAGTCGTGCCTCGACACGTGAGAGATATAGCCGCATCGTGGGCGTTACAAGTTGGTAATCAGAGCCATCCCGACTTAGGAGCCCCCTGCTTGATCGAATCGCTGGCGTTGTTGAGTCTAGAACAAAAATTGTTTTGAGTCTTAGGATTATATATATCGGAGAGTAGGATTCTTTTTAATCCTCAGTCCCTTCATCGCTCTGGTGAGGCCCCCTGACGTAGAAGTTTTGACTCTCCTCTCCTCAAATTTCACTAAAAAAAATTTAGGATCACGCGGGTATCTTGGAATCGTTCCGATGGTTTTGTGACGAGAACATTGTTCTTGGTTCCTCCTGACATTTAGGGGTTGTGGCAGTGTCCCGGGGAGTTGAGCTCCGAGGTGTTGTTGTCACAATTTTATCGTTGCAGTTCTGGAATACCTGAGTTTCGCCGACATCGAAAATCTCTTTTATGACGTTGTTGGTGAGATTACCTCGACGCCACCCAGTACTGGGGCGGGAGTTCGGGAGTATTGCCATAACTCGTATAACGGATGCTTTTCGAAGGTTGAGGTAAATGATTTCCGAAGGTTTCTTGGTTATGTGTTGAAGGATGGATACAACTGGATCTAGGTATTGTTAGTTTGGGTGAGATATATTGCGTCCCCTGTATCCCCAACACCAGATTGCATAACCAGAAAGTTTCGGGAGTTTATAAGTGGGAATTCAAATATCTCGCAGGATATCTTTCCAACACACACATGATACGATATGGGATCTATCATATGTTTGTTTCCGGCTTATTCTGCGAGCCAATCCTTTGTTTTGTTTTAATTTGTGGTATTCGAGTTGCTTCGGTGTCAAGTGTTGATTCCCTACCTTATTCTAGGTGGTGTTCTCATATTGCTATGTGAATACTAATCCTTCTTGATCATCGAGGTCGTCATGTTAATTCTTTTCCAACCGGCGTGTTTCTCTTCAAGTGGATCCAATCATTTCAACATTCGCAAGATCACCTCTCAGTTTTCCCAACGTTGTTTGTTCCATATGCCCCAAGTTGTCTTTGTTTTCCCGCCCTCCCAACTTTTCTTCAAGGACTCAGATTTCTTAATCAAGCATCCTTTTTATTGATGCGAAGTCTCTTCGTTCTTTTCTTTCTATGTTCTTATCCGGTGATTTCCCATGAAGATACTAACGGAGCTTCAAGTTTATTATTCTTCGTTCTTTTTCTTCTCCGGTGGATTCAATTCAAGCTTTGTCGATCATATCCTTTCCTCGTTTCAAATGTTTTCTCATGCCGGTGCACCTCTTAATCATCCACCTCTTGCTATTCATGTTTATCTGGAGTGCTGAAGGTATCCCAGAGGATTCATGTTTCTATTCTTAATCCTTTCTAGCTATTTTGAGGTTCTTATATCATTCAAGCCATTTAATTCAACCAGTGCAATCTCTCTTTTAAACATTCAACGGTGTTTCTTTTGAGTGGGCCCTAACCCACAGGTCTTTTCCCAGGATCTTACCTGACTCTTCTAATTTTCCCGGAGCTTCTAAAAATTATTTTCAAAGTTTGACGTAAGAATGAATTGTCACCAGTCAAATGTCTTTCTCCAAGATCTTTCAAATCATTTTCATCGTTCGTTCAATCTTTTCTAATTTTCATCCCGGAGTATCTCAACAACTCAAGGTGGTGGTTTCTCGTCGTCATTCTCGGATTTTGAAGACCGAAGAAGAGTTTTTCCTCCAAATCCTTACCCATTCTTCCAAAGATTCATGGTTCAAGCTTGATGCCATCCTCTCATAATTGTTTTTCGATTGTGAGAATTCTTTTCACCCATCCGGAGCAATTTATGAGTCTTTTCAGTTTGATTCTCCGAAGGCCATCATTTCAGAAGATTTATTCGTTCTCAACATTCAGCTCTCGTTCTCCGAATCTTACCGGTGCATCACTCAAGTATTCTCTAATCAGCTCGGGATCTCTTCGTTCACTTGTATCTAAATTCTCTCAAGCATCTTCATTTTTTTCCAATTCTTCCCGGTGAATTGTGCCTTTGCTACTTTCATTTTCAATTCTTACGGTGGTTCGTTCAAGAGTTCTCTTCCTTCGTTATCATATAGATTCATTCGTTCTTTCCAATCCTACCGATGGTTCGTTGAAGACCTTCCCAAGTTTGCGCCATATATATCTTAATCCTTTCTACGAGAATAGGTAGTATGCCAAATCCATTGCTTGTCATCAATTTAATTGGTGAAGGATGAGCATAATGTAATTCTTATTCTTGTTTCATCGAGTAAATTCAATTCCTTATTCCGTAGGTTCATCAAAATTCTTTTTTTCATTTGTTCCTCTTTCTTTCCGGAGTTCCAAGTTTTCTCGGTTATATCATTTCAAAGCTCCACCCAAATCATTGCAAGGCTTCACCTTGTGTTGTCAACTTCTCTTTCTTTTTATCATCCTTTTATTACCAGAGTTCTTCAAGGAGGCTCTACATGGTGCTTCGTCAAGGATTCCTTTCATTCTTCAATTGTTCTTCAAGATTTCTCTCGGAGTCAAGATCCGTCAAGCTATACTCTAAAATAAACATGGTGCTCAACACATGTTTGTCTTGAGGAGTTCAAGCATTCTTCATCTCGCATTCCGAAGTGCAATTCTTTCTACTTTATCTTTTGAGGGGGTGCTATGTCATTCTGGATAATTTCCCTTCGGGTTCATGATTCACAAAGTTTTCAAGAGTGACATATTTAAATCCATCATTTTTTCTTCGTTCATGGTATCTTTTCAACCCAACAATTTCTTTGTTGATGTTATCTTGGTATAGATTTCACCTATAGCCTTCCCTAAGGAATGTAGCTATTTGTGGTGTTTATCAATGATCAAATTTTCTCCTTCTCATCTTGGTGAAGAAGTTTTCTTCTCCTTGTTGATCTCAATCCAATCAACTGTTTCCATAGTGGCAGAATTCCGCCTCTATCTTGAGAAGTTTTCTATAAGCCCACTACAAGCTTATTCGTTTCGTTGTTGGTTTTTCCAATGTAGCGACCCGACCCGAATGGATCAAGTCTCTGTGCTTAAGTGTCATCCCTGGATCGGTATGCTGACACACACAGTACTGGAGGATTTATAACAGAGGTAAATCACATGTATAAAGTAACGTAAATACCATTACTGATGAGGACATCAATACAATTATTACACCCACAGTCCCTGCTGCTATACATACTGGACCAATTACTAGAGCTCGCGCACGCCAATTAAATTACCAGGTACTTTCGTTTCTTGCTAATGATTCTAATGTTCATGAGAATATGATGCTGCCTAAATTGGATACATTTGTTTTGCTTACAAATGAAGGGCCTAGCTTTGAGAAGGATGAACATTGGAGCAAGAACAAGCATGGAGATGATGGCATGCGCATGGGGAACAAGAACGGAGTTACAAGTGATGATTTCAGGACGTTGAAGCCACCATAATGCGTGCATGAAGCCTTGGACGAAATATACAAGATGCTACTTCATAACTTTCGTCCAGAGGCTATTCTAGGTGCTGCGTCACCTTATTATTGGGCCAGGCCCATGTATTTTCGAAATACATAAGTATAGGCTGTTTTTAGAGTCCGTATGTGTGGGGAAACAAGAGATAGGGTTGGTTTCGGACCCCTTCCTCAAGGGCCACGAAGTTCCCCCCCCTCTTCCTCCATATATACAGCCCTTAGGGCGTCGTTTAGACTTTGGGTTTTGTTTAGATTAAAAGTTCGCCATAGCTGCAACTTCGCGTACTTCGTTTGTGTTCAGCGACCAGACAAAGGCGTCACAGAACCCCACCTTGATCAATAAAGCTTTCATCTTATATTCGCAATATCCAGATTGCAATCTCAGTTTCTTGCCTGTTCTTCGTTTGCTCGCAGGAAACAGACCCTCGTGGTCAGGTTGATCGTGCTCCGGCGTGGTCGATAACCTCTCGGAGTTGGTTTAGCGATTGCTAAGGCGCGACGTCCTCGCACGTTCGTAGTCGGATCGTCAAAGTCGACTTCCATCAAAGCGATATTCATCATCTCATCGAAAGACGGGACACCTTTGCCCCTATCAATTACCTCAATCCAAATAGCGGAAGTAACAAGGTTGTGGATTCCCATCAACACCAACGGCAAAGTTGATTGTAGAAATCGTAACCCTAACGTATCACTTACTCGTCGTAAGAATCCTGCAACATGAAACGTTGCAGCCCGAAAACGGGTCAACACATGGAATATGCTGGCAAATACACACCATAGAGAAATGATGAACAAAGGCTATCACTACATGCATATATGGCTGGTGGAAAAGCTCTATGGTTATAATGTTTTTGCGAAAAGCCAATTTTTCCCTACTGCAAAGGAATAAATTTTATTTAACTATCATGGTGGTTGTTAAACATTGAGAAGGTACCTCCAACTCAATCCCAATTAAGTAACATCATTAACCCAACAAAATTAATTAAAGTAACATGATGAGATCAACGGGATAATCCAAGAACTAGATACTCAAGATGTCCATAACTGGGGACACGGCTAATCATGATTAGTTTGTACACTCTGCAGAGGTTTGTGCACTTTTCCCCACAAGACTCGATCTCCTCCGTTGGGATTCTCGCACTTCATGGTGTTTGAGAAACGGATGACCGAGACACAGTCTTTTAGAAGCGTTAACTCTCTACTCCGGGTAGACAGTACCACCTACATCCCCTACATCTGCTAGTCTACCTCTTCAAGAGCTCACACAACTTAATCAACTATGCTAGAGCCCATAATAGCTTGTGGCTGCACACGGAAGTTTCTAGTATGAATAATCTCATGATCCCTTTGAGCCTGGGTGGCGGTCCATAGGATGATCACACGGGTACTCCGGGATATCCAAAAATACAGGCAACACTAGGTTCTCCAGGTGCCTCAATCCACCCAGATGTTTATTTAAGTAGCCACCTTAAGTTGAACCATTAATTAACAATCTCACATCTGTCATGGAAATTCACTCAAACCCAATCCACGTCTACGAGCATAGCATAGCAATATAAGCAAACGTAGAAGTAACTCCCAAAGGTTTGATAATAAACAGGGCAATAGGCTCCTACCTCATCAACTACTTCCCAATACCCACATGTTATCAATCCTACTCATGCCTTGTTTGAGGGTTGAATCTAATGCATAATAACTGGGTATGAAAGGGATATGATCAAAGTGTGAACTTGCCTGCAATGTTGATGAAGATGATTCGCACTCATAACTCTTGATAGTTCTACTCGTCACACTCCGTTCAATCTATCATAAGCAATGGTAACCACACATAAGCAATCACTCAAAAGATCGGAAAGAACGAAGAAGATACTTCGGAGAACATCAAAACCAAGCAAATAACTCTTGCAACATAAAACAATTTCTAACAGTACCAAAATTATGTGAATTTGGCCTTATCAGGAAGTTTAGGTCAAGAGCTTCGAATTGCAAAAAGAATCAACTCAAACGGAGTTATAAAACTCAAGTTATGATCAAAAGAAGTTTGAATTCAAATCTGTTCTAATTCAAATTTTAAAACTTTCAAAAACATGTTTGAGTTGGATTACTGGATAGAGGGGATCATAACGAAGAAGTGGGCGTTGGTTTCATCTAATTCCGACTAACGAGAAAAAAGTTATAGTCGTTTGAAAACCAGGGGCTGATTTGTAAAGAAAATATTCACGGTTGGGTCCCTGGCCGAAATTAAAAAGAAAAAGAAAAAAAAATCTACAGAACGAACGTTAGTTGCTGAACGCTAACTGACGAATATGTTCACTGCTGAACCTAACCTAATGAGCGTTCGCTAAATAGCTAGTAAAATAAAAAAAACAAGTTTTATATAATAAAAAAATCGAAACGAAAAACCGGTCGGTTTTATTACCGGTTCGGGCGGTTCGACGAAACCGTTGGGTCGGCAAAAACCGGCGAGATCCGGCGGCTAGGCCATGTCCGGCGAGTCCGGCGAACGGCGGCGGACGGCTCCGGCGAGCGGGGCGTCGGCGGTGGCGCTTCGCGGCG
>NC_057799.1:273245003-273252037 GCF_018294505.1 Triticum aestivum | reverse complement strand
CGGCAGCGGCAAAGCGAGAGGAGGCGAGGCGGGGCCTCGGCTTTTATGGGGGGAGGGGCGGCGCGGTGGCGTGCGGGAGGGGGCAGAGGAGGCCGGGGCGGGCACGGCGAGCAAGGCGGCGCGGCGGCGGACTCGGGAGGAGTCCCGCACGGGGACGACGGGGCGGCGCGCTGGGCTGGGTTGACGGCTAGCTGGGCCGGCCCAGTCGGCGAAGAGAAGAAGTTTTTTTAACAGAGGGAAAAAGAAAAGAAAACGAAAATAAAATAAAATATTATATAGGCATATAATATATCAAAATCTTCAGAAAAAGATTTTATACAACGTGAACATTTTTGTGAAGTCAAATAAAATCCACACAGATTTAAATAAATCAAACAGTGCTACTGCCTTAATAAAATCCAATAAAAAATCATTTTAAAAATACCAAAATGATTTCAAATTTATTTCTCTCCAATTTTCTGTTGTAGGGAATCATGTTACCCTATTTTCTGTATATTTTTATTTTGGAGAAAAATAATTTGAATAAAACTCAAATAACTCCAATATTGAAAATAATTTCAAAATGGATTTTAAATTTGAGTTTCTTTGAAACTCCCAACTCATATTTCATATATTTTGAAGAAGTCATTTTATCTTCTCTCGTGAAAATCATTGAGTTGCATAAAGTTTCAGAATTGGAAATATTTTCAAATGAAATTCAAATATTTTCAACACCCCTTGTCATTTAAATAAATGGAAGAAGTCATGTCATCTTCTCTCCAGAGTTTTGTGGTGAAAAGAATTTGAATTCACGAAGAACATAAAAGCAAAAATGAAAGTTTGGGAAAGTCCTTTTATTCCCTCTCATTTAACTTTCAAAAAAATTCGAATTTCACTCAATCCATCAAATCTATCTATTTATTATAACATTCCAAAATTTAGAATTTTGGGATGTTACAAACCTACCACCCTTAAAATGAATCTCGTCCTCGAGATTCGGAGAGGCTAGAAAGAAATAAGTTAGGTTTGGGGTCTTCTCAAAATCCATCGATTATCACAGGGGGTCTGGGGTCCTACCACCCTTAGAAGCATGTTTACGGTCCCATCAATACTCATATACTCCATCCTTATTCTTGACGGGGCCGGTCTTCTCAAATTCTCGGGAAAAATTCCTTCTCTGGCTCTTTGGGTAGCGGCATAACCTTTTCCTCAATTCTTCTGTCTTTCATCTTGGTAAGGTTATTCCGAGACTGGGTCTTCATAGCTGACGGGTCTGGCGCCAATACTAAACAACTATCGACATCTCATGGTGGTCAACAATTTACGGTTTCTCCTGCAGGAAATGGGTCTGGGTTGAACCTCACCGTATAACCTACGGTTGGAAACAACTGCCGTGTACAAGGGACAATACCTATACCATTCTCAGGTTTAAACAAGGTTTAAATCGTCGTCACTCTACTATAGGTAAGTCACTCAGATTTACCATCCCGTATAGCAAGGCGAATAATAAGAGTAAGTCGGTATGGTGATCAATCCATCCCGCACCCAAATCATTACCTTGTACATGGTTTAGCGAATCTCGCATTCTAACACTCGGTCATCCTCGCAAGCATTGCAGAATTTCTCTTGTCGACGAACCAAGTTCGGATAAATCCATGGATTCTGCAAGCCAAACAAACCTCTATCGTTCCTTCCCAACCCTCAGGTTTTGCGTAACTCCTATAAGATCGTTTAACGATTAAAAAATCGTAACTTCTTCCAAGGTTTTTCCTTCAGCAAGAATGTGCTTGCTTCTTGGCAGGTCCTGGGGCCTGTGGGTTATGGCCCATCTCATCACTTGTAAACCTTGAACTCATCATCGGGCAACTGATCATTAATCCAACATCCAACTTCCTGGTATTCTTAAATCCATCCAATTGTACTGTCTTCCTTCCTTCTATTGGCACCAAACTAGGACATGATTACTCAGACTCATCATGGAATTCCATTGATCCATATTTCCAACATCATACCTCCTTTATATCCAATAGTACTTCATCTCTTCATCCTCGGGGGATATCCCACATACCGAGATAAAAAAACTTATACTTATGAAGTCCATACTCCACTTCGTGGAACATCATTATCCTTTCCAGGGTCAAGCGTCCTTACAGGGGAATATTGGCCATCTCTGCATGGCACTTCTTCAACTGGGAAACGTGAAACACATCATGAACTCCTGACAGTCCTTCAGGTGACTCCAGCTTGTTGGCCACTTTTCCCATGCGCTCCAAAACTCGGTATGGTCCTACAAATCTCGGGGCTAACTTTCCCTTAACTCCAAATAGTTTAACTCCTCGCAGAGGGGACACACGAAGACATGCTCTGTCTCCAATTTCATAGACTACCTCCTTTACATCCAATAATACTCCATACCCTCATATTCTTGGGGTATCCAACATATCGAGATAAAACTCATACTTATTTTGTTCTAAATCCACTTCGTGGAATATCATTACCTTTTTCCAAGGGTAAGTTTACTCACAGGGTACTACCACCTTTAAAATGCACAATCTTCCATAGACCATATTTCTCATATCCTCGAAAATGGTCAAAATCTTTCTTCATAGAGTAACAACTCATAAAATCCAAATCAATACCAATGATGCTAACTTTATTGATTCTCAAATTATTACAATCTCCTGCATTCCATTACATGCCTCAACCCGACACCTCACTAATAAAAGAAATGTCCACACTACTACTACTATTTTTCTCGTTGCACTCAACTATTTATCACAAGTCTCCGTCTCCTTGGGGCATTCTCTGGCAAAGTGCCCTGTTTCATCACAACGGAAACATATTACTTCTGACATATCTCGAGGTTTCCTTGTGATTATATAGCCTCCTGGGGTCCTCATCTTCCCTTTTGGGCAATCATTGAAGTAGTGTCCTGAATTTTTGCACCTGAAACATGTGATATGACTCAGGTCTTTCTTTGTAGAAATTGGGTTGTTCCTGGGATCTAATCTACTTCTCTTCCTGGACTTTTCCGTTCCAATCAGGGCTTCTATTTCCTGTGGGTCATACTCTACTTCCTCTGTCGGGAATTCTACTAAATCCCCATTCAGACAATTTTGGGAGATGTGTCCTTCTTCTCCACATGAATAGCATGACTTGGTCCAGGGTTTAATTGGTTCTTCTTTGGGTGTGTCCTCCACCTCTTCCTTCATCACAGATTCCTCTAAAATTTCCATGAGGGCTCTTTTCATTGCTTCTTTCTTCTGTTGGATGGTCCTTTGTACCATGGGGTAGATGTGACACTGAGAAGGGTAGTGGGTAGTCCCTTCACACAAGAAACAAGTGATCTGCCTAGTTGGGCATTCTTCAACTGGGTGACTTCCTTCACAATTTGGGCATTCATCCTTGTGTTCCTTATGGTTGTGTCCTATTTCTCCACAAGGCTTGTATGCACAAGGTTTCTTCATATCCTTTCCATAAGGCCTCAATTTCTGGGACACAAGACGAGATCTTTGTAGAGTCCACTTAAATTCTTTCCAAGTGGTTACTCCTTGCCATCCATTGATGGTTTGGTACATCCTCCACCAAGTAGCAGCACCTCTTTCAAAACATTGAAGAGCATGCCGGGTCATATCCTTTCCGACTATAGGGTTATTCTTCATGTGACCCTCCATGTTCTGAATCCATCGGTCCGTCTCCAATTGACTCATCGGTCCAGAAAATACAAGCTCATCTCCATTCATCCTCTATTGGGTTCATGGGTTTGGGGTGGGATAAGAGAGATCGAGAGGGATGCACACAATACAAACAATAGTTTTGAAAAGAAAGATTTTATTGTGGCTGTCGGAAAAACAACAAACAAATGACAGCTCACAAACGTCGCATCTAACGTAGGCATATAACAGGGGTTTGGTCTTCTAAAGGTCAATAAGTCTTCAACGTCGCCAAACTCTTCAAGTCTTGTTAATGTCTCCGATGGCTTCTTCCAATCATGCTTGTCCTTCTCAAGTTCTTTTGCCAAATCATCTTTGTTGACGCGAAGTCTCTCGTGACGTCCTTTAATATTTCTGGAGTTGCGCTCCAACTTCTGGGTCTCAACATCCTTGACATGAACCATGATCCTACTGTCCTTCAGTTCCTGACGAGTCTCCGTTATCTCGAGGTTTTGCTTTCCCAGCTTGGCTACTTTCAGCTTCTGCGTCCTGAGTTCTTCACGAAACGCTTCCTTATCAAATACTATTTCCTGCAGGTCCATCTTAACTTCTTGATGTAATACTCCAGATCCTGGTGATACACCGGTCTAAAGTTAAAACTTCATCTTGCTGATAGGTGCTCCATCAGCCTTCTACCATCCAATCCTTCCATGCATCTGCATGCTTAACTCCGCACGGTGACAATAGCATAAACGGGTAATAACACCATGGTCAGCCGTGTCTATGCCCATGTTACTGCCATGAGCTTTCATTCCATAATTGATATCTCCTGTCTTTGGGTTTTTCTTAACAAAAACTTTGAGTTCTAATGCTCCATGTTCCGGTCTTTCTCCGATACACCTTGATCTCGGGCATTGACGGCTTCCATAATCTGCCAAGTTCCATAAGGGTAACCTTCCTAGGTCATACACATCTGGCAATTCTTCAGAGCCTTCAAATTCTCCCAGTCTTCGGAGTCTTCAACCGTTGTAGTTTCCATTATCATAATGCACGGTGAAATCCTCTTCATTCCGAATGGTCTTAGTTGTCCGATATCTTGTACTTCTTGGAGTGGTCTTATCCGTCGAATCTTCGAGTGGTCAAAAGGGGAAAGGGTATGGTCTAACTAAAAGGGAATATTTGAATAAGACTCGGAAAAGAAGAGAGGTAAAAGATCTTTTTGAAAAGGAAAGTTTTAGAGAAAATCCTTCCTATGGGCTTGACAGTTTCTAGGGTCACGTCCTACAGTCAACATGTGCTCTGATACCATCTTGTGGCGACCCGACCCGAATGGATCAAGTCTCTGTGCTTAAGTGTCATCCCTGGATCGGTATGCTGACACACACAGTACTCGAGGATTTATAACAGAGGTAAATCACATGTATAAAGTAATGTAAATACCATTACCTCAATCCAAATAGCGAAAGTAACAAGGTTGTGGATTCCCATCAACACCAACGGCAAAGTTGAGTGTAGAAATCGTAACCCTAACGTATCACTTACTCGTCGTAAGAATCCTGCAACATGAAACGTTGCAGCCCGAAAACGGGTCAGCACATGGAATATGCTGGCAAATACACACCATAGAGAAATGATGAACAAAGGCTATCACTACATGCATATATGGCTGGTGGAAAAGCTCTATGGTTATAATGTTTTTGCGAAAAGCCAATTTTTCCCTACTGCAAAGGAATAAATTTTATTTAACTATCATGGTGGTTGTTAAACATTGAGAAGGTACCTCCAACTCAATCCCAATTAAGTAACATCATTAACCCAACAAAATTAATTAAAGTAACATGATGAGATCAACGGGATAATCCAAGAACTAGATACTCAAGATGTCCATAACCGGGGACACGGCTAATCATGATTAGTTTGTACACTCTGCAGAGGTTTGTGCACTTTTCCCCACAAGACTCGATCTCCTCCATTGGGATTCTCGCACTTCATGGTGTTTGAGAAATGGATGACCGAGACACAGTCTTTCAGAAGCGTTAACTCTCTACTCCGGGTAGACAGTACCACCTACATCCCCTACATCTGCTAGTCTACCTCTTCAAGAGCTCACACAACTTAATCAACTATGCTAGAGCCCATAATAGCTTGTGGCTGCACACGGAAGTTTCTAGTATGAATAATCTCATGATCCCTTTGAGCCTGGGTGGCGGTCCATAGGATGATCACATGGGTACTCCGGGATATCCAAAAATACAGGCAACACTGGGTTCTCCAGGTGCCTCAATCCACCCAGATGTTTATTTAAGTAGCCACCTTAAGTTGAACCATTAATTAACAATCTCACATCTGTCATGGAAATTCACTCAAACCCAATCCACGTCTACGAGCATAGCATAGCAATATAAGCAAACGTAGAAGTAACTCCCAAAGGTTTGATAATAAACAGGGCAATAGGCTCCTACCTCATCAACTACTTCCCAATACCCACATGTTATCAATCCTACTCATGCACTGTTTGAGGGTTGAATCTAATGCATAAAAACTGGGTATGAAAGGGATATGATCAAAGTGTGAACTTGCCTGCAATGTTGATGAAGATGATTCGCACTCATAACTCTTGATAGTTCTACTCGTCACACTCCGTTCAATCTATCGTAAGCAATGGTAACCACACATCAGCAATCACTCAAAAGATCGGAAAGAACGAAGAAGATACTTCGGAGAACATCAAAACCAAGCAAATAACTCTTGCAACATAAAACAATTTCAAACAGTACCAAAATTATGTGAATTTGGCCTTATCAGGAAGTTTAGGTCAAGAGCTTCGAATTGCAAAAAGAATCAACTCAAACGGAGTTATAAAACTCAAGTTATGATCAAAAGAAGTTTGAATTCAAATCTGTTCTAATTCAAATTTTAAAACTTTCAAAAACATGTTTGAGTTGGATTACTGGATAGAGGGGATCATAACGAAGAAGTTGGCGTTGGTTTCATCTAATTCTGACTAATGAGCAAAAAGTTATAGTCGTTTGAAAACCAGGGGCTGATTTGTAAAGAAAATATTCACGGTTGGGTCCCTGGCCGAAATTAAAAAGAAAAAGAAAAAAAATCTACAGAACGAACGTTAGTTGCTGAACGCTAACTGACGAATATGTTCACTGCTGAACCTAACCTAATGAGCGTTCGCTAAATAGCTAGTAAAATAAAAAAAACAAGTTTTATATAATAAAAAATCGAAACGAAAAACCGGTCGGTTTTATTACCGGTTCGGGTGCTTCGACGAAACCGTTGGGTCGGCAAAAATCGGCGAGATCCGGCGGCTAGGCCATATCCGGCGAGTCCGGCAAACGGCGGCGGACGGCTCCCGCGAGCGGGGCGTCGGCGGTGGCGCTTCGTGGCGGC
>NC_057799.1:273238785-273244613 GCF_018294505.1 Triticum aestivum | reverse complement strand
GTGCGGGAGGGGGCAGAGGAGGCCGGGACGGGCACGGCGAGCAAGGCGGCGCGGCGGCGGACTCGGGAGGAGTCCCACACGGGGACGACGGGGCGGCGCGCTGGGCTGGGTTGACGGCTAGCTGGGCCGGCCCAGTCGGCGAAGAGAAGAAGTTTTTTTTTGTTTTTTTTAACAGAGGGAAAAAGAAAAGAAAACAAAAATAAAATAAATATTATATAGGCATATAATATATCAAAATCTTCAGAAAAAGATTTTCTACAACGTGAACATTTTTGTAAAGTCAAATAAAATCCACACCGATTTAAATAAATCAAACAGTGCTACTGCCTTAATAAAATCCAATAAAAAAATCATTTTAAAAATACCAAAATGATTTCAAATTTATTTCTCTCCAATTTTCTGTTGTAGGGAATCATGTCACCCTATTTTCTGTATATTTTTATTTTGAAGAAAAATAATTTGAATAAAACTCAAATAACTCCAATATTGAAAATAATTTCAAAATGGATTTTAAATTTGAGTTTCTTTGAAACTCCCAACTCATATTTCATATATTTTGAAGAAGTCATTTTATCTTCTCTCGTGAAAATCATTGAGTTGCATAAAGTTTCAGAATTGGAAATATTTTCAAATGAAATTCAAATATTTTCAACACCCCTTATCATTTAAATAAATGGAAGAAGTCATGTCATCTTCTCTCCAGAGTTTTGTGGTGAAAAGAATTTGAATTCACGGAGATCATAAAAGCAAAAATGAAAGTTTGGGAAAGTCCTTTTATTCCCTCTCATTTAACTTTCAAAAAAATTCGAATTTCACTCAATTTCACTCAATCAATCAAACAATCAATCAAATCTATCTATTTATTATAACATTCCAAAATTTAGAATTTTGGGATGTTACAAACCTACCACCCTTAAAATGAATCTCGTCCTCGAGATTCGGAGAGGCTAGAAAGAAATAAGTTAGGTTTGGGGTCTTCTCAAAATCCATCGATCATCACAGGGGGTCTGGGGTCCTACCACCCTTAGAAGCATGTTTACGGTCCCATCAATACTCATATACTCAATTTCAATCAATTTCACTCAATCAATCAAACAATTAATCAAATCTATCTATTTATTATAACATTCCAAAATTTAGAATTTTGGGATGTTACATCCAACAACTCCGTTCTAACCTTCTTGGAAGGGTGCTTTCCAAGATCATTGGTGGCAGAAGTTGGCATTTTCTTCTCCATTCCTTTATTCCAATGATCTATCTTCTATTTTTTCTTCCGGAGGCATGGCGATGTTGCTCTCCTCCTCATCATCTCGAATTGTGAGGATCGTGTTCTTTTCTTACTAATCCATTTAACCGGAGTGTTGTGTCTATCATTCCTCTTTTAACCGAAGTCTCATCCAAGTGCTTTCATTTTGCCAAGTTCATATTCTATCCCTCCCATTTTCCAACCGGAGCGTTATCGTAATTGATCATTATCGTTCCTTGTACATCTCGTTTCAACCGGAGTGCTTGCATGTACTTCTCGTCCATTGTTCTCGTCATTCATAGCTTTGCAAACTCCAAGGTTCACATGGTGTTCCTTGTTTCTCTTTTCTACCGGTGTGCTTTCATATTCCTTTTGATCCGTTAAGCTCTTGTTCCATATTCTTCAAGCTACAAAGGTTCTCGCGATGTTCCTTGTTCCTCTTTGATAACAGAGTGTTTTCAATCTCGTTCATCTCCCTTGTATTCTCTCTTTTCGTTCGTTCAATCTCTCAAGGTTCGTCGTTTCACTCGTTTGTCAAAGAAGCAACTTAGCTTTACCTCTTCTCTTCCTCTTCCGCTTTTCTCCGGTGCCGTCCTTAGATCTCGGGACAAGATCCTCTTGTAGTGGTGGAGTGTTGTAACGCCCCAAGACCGACGCTCCAGACGCCTTCCATATTTTTCGTTATCGTTGTGTGTTTTATTTGTTTGTTGCATTCATCATCGCATCATCCGCATTGCATCGGCACTCGTTGTCGTCATTGTTTTTAAAGCTTGCATACGCTCGTAGTTGCCGCGTCCCCCCTTGCTTTCGTTGACCGTTCCAGACCAATCGGGTTTTCGCTTCCCTCCTGACTATGTCCGCCTAACCCTCTTTGCACTGTGCATCGACCCCTCGCGCGCGCTTGAAAACTTCTCCGAACCCGACCCACTCAGTCGTTACCGCTGGGTCCGGATTATCCCCAAACATCTATAAAACATCTCCGTTTTTTTTTGGACTCCCTAGCCTATTTATTTTCGACCGCCCGATTACGATCGGACGGACCGAATACCCCTAACCTAATCCACCAGCGTATATAAACGGGGCAACCCTAAAATCTAGGAGAGTTGTCTCGTCCTTCCTCCTCGCCGCCACCACACTCCGCCTCCAACCTCGGGATCTCCTCCCGATCCACCTGCTCCTCTCCTTCCGCGCCCAGCCACTGCTCTTCGTCTATCCATCCATCCAACCAGCAGCTCCGGCAGCCACATGAGGCAGCGCCTCCCCGCGTCTCCCTCTACGCTCGTGCCCGAGCAGGAGCGCTCGGCCTCGCCTCCTCGTCCCCGCCACCGTCGTGACCACTAGGTCCATGGCCTTCTGCTTCCCCCTGCCGTAGGGCTCCATCTCCCCTGTTCCCCTTCATCTCGCGCGTCGGCCTGCCTCCTGGCCGAGGCCCTCGTCCCGCTCGTCTCCGACACCAGCGTCGAACCCCGCCGCCCTCGTCTGTCCGGCGAGCCACCGGCGAGCTTCATCCGAGATGAGCGTCGCTGCCCCCTTCTTCTTCCCCTTTTCTGTGCTTCCCCGTTCCTCTCCATCTCACTCATCTCTCTCTCTCTCGCAGGGAACCGTCTGGGTCGTCGCCCATTCATCGCCCCGCTGTCGGATTTGGCAAGCTCCGGCCTCCCTCGCCTTTCTTTCGTCACCGGTGTCCCGCGTCCAAGTCCCGCACCCCCACGACCTCGCTGTAGCTCCGCGCCGCCGCAAGTCCATGGTGTCGCCGCCTCTGCTTCCATGCTCCAGATCGAACGCCAAGCCGCCTCCCTACCCTCAAGCCGCCGCCAAGTCCCGCTGCCGTCGGCCTTCCCTGCGACCTCGCCTCCTCTGCTTCGCTCGAGGAGGACGACCCCAACATCAAGTTCCCCTGCCTACATCGCCTGAAGCCATCGCGCCCCTGCTTCCTCTGCTCTGAGGACGACCAGCGCCTGTGTTGACTTCCCAGTCGCAAGCCTCCAACCAGCTTCGTCCCTCCCTCAAGGCCCAGCTCGCCTCGTCGTCTGCAGCCTCTTCCACCGACTAGGCCGAGCCCATGGTGAGCGCCCCATCGCCCAGCAGTGCACCAGATTCAGCCCGATCGTGTTTTTTCCTGTCCAGCGAATTTGCTATTTAACCAGGGAATTACATATTTGCAGAAAAACCCTCTTTGTTCATGCATTTAATAACTATTTAACCATGCATCAGAATTAAATAAACTATATATGTAAAATGCTTAGAATTTCATCTAGTTTCATAATATGCAACTGTCATCCATGTTAAAAATGTTTAACTTGCTGTTTGCATTAATTTTCCCAAATGCCATGCTAAAATGCTTTATCTCATAACTAAATAACCGTAGCTCCAAATTTAATAAACTATATATGTAACTTGCTTGGAAAAATGTCTAGTTTAACATGGTGGCATTACTTTGCATGTTTACCAACTCTAAAATATGGTTTAGGGCAGAACAGTACCAAATCAAAATATGCACATGAGGATTTTCCGGAATTGTTGTCTGTTATTTCCGGCCTCATTTAAACTTGCCTAAATAGTTAGCTTAATTATGCTTCACCTCTTGCCATGTTTAACAACATTTAATATTGTTGGGTACATAAACGAGAGTGAACTAAATGTTTCAAATGTGGTGTTTCGTCAATACGCAAGTCGTTGCATATTGAGCTCCACTTAATTTGTAGTGTTGTTTGTTGCACTTTGCCATGTCATGCCTATATAAACCGGACATGCATCATACTTGATTATGCATCATGCCACGTTGACGTGGTGGTTGTTTACTTTGTTGTTTGCTTCTTTCCGGGTTGCTTCTCTCGTTAGCTTCAGTTTCGTTCCGGAGTGTGAGGATTCGTTCGACTACGCCCGTTCGTCTTCTTCTTGGACTCGTTCTTCTTCCTTGCGGGATCTCAGGCAAGATGATCATACCCTCGAAATCACTTCTATCTTTGCTTGCTAGTTCTTCGCTCTATTGCTTTGCCGCGCTACCTACCACTTGTTATATCATGCCTCCCATATTGCCATGTCAAGCCTCTAACCCACCTTTCCCAGCAAACCGTTGTTTGGCTATGTTACTGCTTTTGCTCAGCCCCTCTTATAGCGTTTTTAGTTGCAGGTGAAGATGAAGTTTGTTCCTTGTTGGAACATGGATATATTGGGATATCACAATATCTCTTATCTTAATTAATGCATCTATATACTTGGTAAAGGGTGGAAGGCTCGGCCTTATGCCTGGTGTTTTGTTCCACTCTTGCCTCCCTAGTTTCCGTCATACCAGTGTTATGTTCCTTGATTTTGCGTTCCTAACGCGGTTGGGTGATTTATGGGACCCCCTTGACAGTTCGCTTTGAATAAAACTCCTCCAGCAAGGCCCAACCTTGGTTTTAACATTTGCCACCTAAGCCTTTTTCCCTTGGGTTCTGAAGACTCAAGGGTCATCTTTATTTTAAACCCCCGGGCCAGTGCTCCTCTGAGTGTTGGTCCAACCTGTCAGCCGCCGGTGGCCACCAGGGGCAACTCTGGGCTCGCCTACCGGAAGTTTGGACAATCCGATGTGCCCTGAGAACGAGGTATGTGCAGCTCCTATCAGGATTTGTCGGCACGTTCGGGCGGCTTGCTGGTCTTGTTTTACCATTGTCGAAATGTCTTGTAAACCGGGACTCCGAGACTGATCGGGTCTTCCCGGGAGAAGGAATATCCTTCCTTGGGCTAAGTTGGGACACCCCTGCAGGGTATAAACTTTCGAGAGCCGTGCCCGCGGTTATGTGGCAGATGGGAATTTGTTAATGTCCGGTTGTAGAGAACTTGACACTTGACTTAATTAAAATACATCAACCGCGTGTGTAGCCGTGATGGTCTCTTCTCGGCGGAGTCCAGGAAGTGAACACGGTTCTTGTGTTATGGTTGTGCGTAAGTAGTTTCAGGATCACTTCTTGATCACTTCTAGCTTCACGATCGTTGCGTTGCTTCTCTTCTCGCTCTTATTTGCGTATGTTAGCCACCATACATGCTAGTGCTTGCTGCAGCTCCACCTCACTACCCTTTCCTTCCTATAAGCTTAAATAGTCTTGATCTCGCGGGTGTGAGATTGCTGAGTCCTCGTGACTCACCAGATACTTCCAAACAGTTGCAGGTGCCGATGATACCAGTGCAGATGACGCAACCGAGCTCAAGTGGGAGTTCGACGAGGAACTTGGTCGTTACTATGTTTCGTTTCCTGATGATCAGTAGTGGAGCCCAGTTGGGACGATGGGGGGTCTAGCATTTGGGGTTGTCTTCTTTTCTTTTGGTTCCGTAGTCGGACCTATGTGTGTATCTTGAATGATGTATGAATTTATTTATGTATTGTGTGAAGTGGCGATTGTAAGCCAACTCTCTTTATCCCATTCTTGTTCATTACATGGGATTGTGTGAAGATGACCCTTCTTGCGACAAAACCTACAATGCGGTTATGCCTCTAAGTCGTGCCTCGACACGTGAGAGATATAGCCGCATCGTGGGCGTTACAGCCCGCGGCTGGCGGTGCGCCGCCCCGCCCGCCCCGAAAACACTCCCCACCTCCGGT
>NC_057799.1:273235449-273238269 GCF_018294505.1 Triticum aestivum | reverse complement strand
TGAAAATCGACTGACCCAAAAGTCGATTCAGTCGACTGAAGTGTAGCTAAATCGGAGCAGCATCGCAAGCAAGAGCAAGAGCGAGAGCAGCAGCGTGAGCAAGAGCAAGAGCAAGAGCAGACCAGGCAGGGGACTGAGTGCAAGAGCAGAGCAGCAGCGCGAGCGAGAGCTAAAGCAGCAGCAGCTCCTACCGATGTGGACATCGCCGCCGAGGGAGCGACGCCGTGGAGGAAGTGGCCGGCAACGCCGCAGTGGATGGAGCCGTGCCGTGCCGGCTCGGGACCAAGCGCCGGTAGCACCGTGAGATCGAATCAAGAAGAAAATGCGGCAATTAGTGTACAACCTCTTTGGTGGCGCCGATTAGGCCGCAGCTTCATCCGAGGAAACGGTGATGCTGATGCTCTTCCGGTGGTGCAGGTGAAGACGGTGGTGTGGGAATTGAGGTGGCTCGAAAGACGAGGGGAACATTGGGGCACCTCCTTGGAGGTGGAGGACGGGGTGGCTGAACCGGCAGGACGACCAGATCGACGACGGATCCTCATCCGGCATGGTGGATGAGGGACATCGAGGTGTTGCTGTGGACGACGTCGTCGGGGAAGAGGCTCCGGCTGGGTGGCGGACAAAGGAGGGTGTGGGGCTTCGCGGGTTTTCCCGGCCTCGGTGTACGAATGGGTGGGCGGATGGGAGTGGAGAACCATGGCTTAGGGACGCGCTTGTCCGAAATGTGGGGTAAGTTATGAAAGTACCCCCACCGATTTGAGGCGGTTCTTTCGGTTTAGGGGTATCATGGGCATTTCGCGTGTCAGGATTTCATAGGAGGTGGGAGTTTTCGTGCGCATTGTAATTTTGGAATAGCAAGGCGCGGGTTGAGATGGAGGGAGTTGTCGGAGCACAACGAGACAAAGATATATCTTAAATATTTCAGGCTAACAAGGCGCGGGTTGAAATTTCCGGACAAGCCTAACGTGTACTGTACCAAATCAATTCGCACTACAAATGTCATTCAAAACTTTGAATTCATGCTATGTTCAATTAAAATATTTCGCTACGTGTATAATGCATGCAACCTAGTACTCAAATGAACGTTTTAGTGCATTCCAAACGTATATACTACCGCGTCAATATGAACTAAATTTGAATTCGTTTCTCTATTTGAATAAGATCTGCAATAATGATTGTTGTGAAGTCAAAGCGTTTGAATTCGTTTCTCTCTTTTAATAAGATCTACAATCGTCATTATTGTCAAGTTAAACCATCATTTGTGTATTATCTTCACAGCACACCACATGATTAGTCTCGAGTTACATATGAACTATGTGTACTATATGAACTCGAACTCGATTTTTTGAATCCACTTTATGTTGATTTCAAATCATAGTACATTTCAAGCTCTAGCTAGATCTTCACAAACTAAACCATGTCTCATATGTATAATGTGTTTATCACATTATGTATGGTGCCCCGCCCCCTACGCCTACAAGTATTTAGATGTGAGTTGCAAACACCACACATTACCAAAAATTCAAATAAAATGTGAGAATGTTCGATATATAGTATTGTTTAGATTGTTCGATATTTAGTTGTAAGCGACCAACGCCACACATTATCACAAATTCAAATAAAATGTGAGATTGTTCGATGTATAGTATGGTTTAGATTGTTTGACATTTAGCTGTGAGTTGCAAACGCCATGCATTATCACATTATGGTATAACATGTGGAAAACCACAACACGCGTATCACCGCTATATTCATGCATGCATATGTTTAAAATACTATGATCTCCTATTCAAATATATGAATCCACTTTCATATCAAATTATGATCTTTGTTAGTCTCTTACACCCACACAATCCTCTAACCTTTGTAGCTACCACTAACTTTCTCTCGTGCATGCACACGCCCTCCCCCTCCCTCAGCATTCTATCCATCGCGCACATTCATTTTTTTCTTCTTTAGGTCGTTCTCCCACCTCCTTTCTGACACACACCGATCGATAAACCTCTCCAGCGATGTCTGCCTACAACATACACACGCACCTTCAATCTACTCCTTTATGTGTCCTTGCCTCGTGTCTCTCATACGGTCCCACTCACGTGTAAACTCTCGCCCCTCTTTTCATTGATCTCACAACCGCACACTCCTCCCACTATCTAGCTAGTAGCTGGGCCTCTCGCACCACCTCCTAGCTCCATTCTCTCTGTCTATCCGTCTCGCCGGGCCTTATTTGCCTCTAACAAATGGACGTACACTGACCGATCTCCCGCTATACATATAGCTAGCTAGGTCCTTATAACTCGTTTTTTCCCACGCATCGATTGGTCTACCTCATTAGTTATGTCTCTCCCTTCCTCCGACAAACAACAATTGATCTACCGATCTAGTTAGGTTTGCTTACCAAACACATGGTTCCCCTTCATCATCCATGGATGTGTCCCAACAGATCTATCACACACAGGCACACACAGAAACACATCCCCACTCTTATTGATAATATTGCAGTTCCACCCTGAGTTTGTCTAGTAGGCCTCTCCCACCATCTTCGAGAAGCAACTCCATCACCCATCCAGCACTCTACCCCTCTCCCTCCCTCTCTCTCTCCTCTCTCTCTCTCTCTCTCTGTCCCATCCTATTTCCCGTCCTTCAGTTATGTATGGATGTCGACCGATCTCCCTCAAGACATAGTTGGGTCTCTCCTTCTCAACACATATGCGAGTCGTTCTACCTCTATAGTTAGGCCTCTGCCTACCCCTCCCCCCACCCCTCCCACACACACACCGATACATCGAGCGCTCTAGTCATGTCTCCCTGCCACACACA